>NC_067403.1:54395750-54673250 GCF_016432865.1 Antechinus flavipes
GATAATTATCCTTCCTTTAATGATTAAGGGTGGTAGAGTGAACAGGGAGGTACTTTGAGCACCAAACAAGGAAAGAATTGAAATACATTATCCTCAGTCCTTAATTCTTTGGGGGGGGGCAGAATTGCTTTTATTTTTTATCCCTTTATCTGAAAAGTGCCTGAGACATAAGGATGACAATATATGTGTGAGTTAAATTAAAATGAATCTTAGACTCAGGTATGAAAAGGACCTCAGGAATCATTTAATTGTAGTTCCTTCCACTGATCAAAACAGTTATCCACTTATGCTTTAGACTGACATTGATCTGTGGCACTGAAGTGTTAATTCATTTAGTATATGTTATGCCAGGGCTTGAAGGCATCATCTTTCTGATGCCATATTACCTCTCTGTAGAGCTACCAGTCCTTGATAACCAAGATTATAGATAAGTGGAGACTGAAGGATGGTCCAGTCCATAACTTTAGTTTTCTTCTCTAAATATTGTACTTAGAAGATCTATTTATTCTTAGGCAAATAAAATCTTGGAGATGATTATTGCTTACCTTAACCACTAATAAGCTTATTGTTGAAAGTGTTTTCATAATTTGTGTAAACACCACTCAAATTATTTAATACAATTTATTTTGGTAATTAATAAGGTGGTATTTCATGGATTATTAATGTTCATGATAGCTTGAGATCTGAAACAGAGCCCAAAAGAGCTCCATCTTTCAAGGTTGTATGATATATGAGACATTGACAGAAATCTTCAAGAAATGAAATTTAAGCCACAGTAATGGCCCATCAAAACTGTCAAGCAAGTTCTCCAAATGATATGGACAAGATTGATGACTTCAGAATCTCTTGGAAAAGGAGACAGTTCCAGCCCAATGGCCAAAACAACTTTTTGCATCCAGTGATTAAAAAAAGAAAACAACAAAGTTTACAAAAGATGTCATGTCCTGTATTGTGTCTTAAACTATGTCATAAATTCAGTATTTTTTTCCAAAACAAAACTCTCAATCTCAAACAATTAAAACAAAGAAAAACATAGAAAAATCAAGGGTTTTATCCCAGTAGTACTTTACAAATTGGTAATTAAACAGTACATTGGAATCAGTATGGTCTTGCAGTCAGAGAATCTGCATTCACAATGTGTGACTTTGACTCAAGTGACAATGGGAAAGTAATTTCTCTTCTATGAGACTCAGTTTCTTCAATTGTAAAATGAGAGGTGCTTCTGAGGTGTCTTTCAGCTCTAGATCTATGTTTGTAATTCCCACATTATCTTATACATACTCCAGAATTCTAACAAAACTGAAACTTGAAATGATACAAATTTTCTGTGGTTTCCGAAGCATAAGAATCCAACTGTTTTTGACTTTCAGTAGAATACGAGACTCTATAAGCATAGATTAAATAAAAAGCCAAAACATTATGTGGCAAATCACTTATTATGTAAAATTAATTGGCAGGACTCTGACCAGAATGGTTCTTTCTCTGTAGCAGTTTTGCTGAAATTAATCATCATATAATCTTTGTAATTTTTAACATGTCTCCAACTTTACCGCAAGCATTAAAAATAGAGCTGTGAAATCTTTGTGAAGCCTGCCTCTTGCACAATTGCTTCTCTTCTGGGAAGAAAAAAAAAAGGAAGACAAGCTGGAGGATGGATCAATAAAGTCCCAGGAGATGTTAACATAGAAAAATTAGAACAGTAAGAAACACTTCTTTCTCTGCCAATCAGAAGGAACAGAGACATCCAATGGAAACTGGAAGAGGGATAAAAACAAATATGTCAGTTTTACTTTTAAAATTTTTTAATATATTTTATTTAGATTCTTTCCATGGTTATTCCTAAAGGTAGTGCTGTTGATTCTGCTATTGATCTCTTTTAGGCTTCTTAAACTTTTTCTATTTACCTGATAAATTTTTACATCACCCTGGTATAGAGATATTTAAATAAGTATACAAATCAAACATTTACTGGTAATAAATTACAATTTCACAACCCACACATTTAGATGAGACCTCACATGGGATTGGGATCCAGTTTAAGTAGGTGAGGTCTATTCTATCAGTGTATAAAATCTATGTATTCTCATAGACATTATTAAAAGTAAAAATCTAGTAATGGGTGGGACATTAGAGATTATCTAGAGCAACACCTTTACAGATGTGGAAATAGGTACAGAATGGGCAAGATAGTCTAATGCTTAGGCGAATAGAACTGTGATTTTATTAATATGGGTATTTTCTTCATTAGTGCATATCTCCTCCTCCACATTTCATTCTCCTGACTCTTATAAAGAAAACCTATTAAATGTTCTTAAACCCTTCTAGATTTTTTCTTTTAATTTCCTGTTATGTCATTTCAGCAGTCAGACTGTTCATCAGTTATTCTTTAAACTAACTACATGACTGACCTACCAGCTTTTTTATAGGCATTTCTTAGTAGTAACAGAAAAATAAGAGGAAATTATATTTTATAGGATATTAATTTTTCAAGATATTTTCTCTATTTTGTTTCTTTGCTTCTTTCTCTGTTTCTCTGTGAGGCTGATGAAAGGGGAAAATATTCAACCTATATTAGGGAATATTTCCCTAATATAAGAAACTCCTGGTTGAAGACACCCTGAGTTAATATAGGTCAGCACCTTTTCTGCAATTTACCCTCTTAAGTTTCCTGGAAAACTAAAAATTCAAGGGACTTGGACAGGTTCACAGAGTTAATATGTGTCAGGAGTGAGCTTTGAACATAGGTCCTTTTGGATTCAAGTCCAGTTCTCTATGAAAACTTTCTCTCTTTAAACTGGTGATGACCTCATTAATATTGTCCCATTTGAGTCTTGACCTTGGGGTGCAATGGAATACTAGTTCATTGAAGAAGTGTTATGGCTTTATAAAGAAAGGGTGTGAATTAAACTGGGTTGCCATGTAAACAATTATCCTCCAGGAAGCCTTAGGAAAATGAGAGTAGTTCTTTTAAAAATTATGTAGGTGTTTTGATAAAAGGTAAGCTGAGGTAAGTAGATATTATATGTATGACTAGAAAGTTGAGAATTCTATCATATTTTGCTTTAGTCAGAAGATCAGAATATATCTGGAGTTTTGTGTGGAATTTTGAGTGCCATATTTTAAGAAGTACTTTGATATTTTAAAAAAGGAAATACTTTGATAGTTTAGAAGATAATCAGAATAGGGAAGGAGAGAAGTAGAAAGGCTTAAGAATTCATGAAATTATAAGACAAAGTATATCACCTTCTGATGGTTAGTGTAAAGAAAAAACAGATTTACATAGAAATAGAATAGCCATCTTCAGGTGGCTGAATGACAGTCATATTTTTTTTAAAAGGTGAGACTTGGTTTGTTTGGCTGTAGGAGGAATAAACATAGTCTTTAGGCAGATTAGGCTTTAATTTGAGTTAAAATGCCTTTACAGTTACAGCTATCCCAATGTATTATGGGCTGCATCAAGACACAAAGGTTTTCTTTCCCTGAAGGTCTTGATTGGACTAATTGATTCATTAATTATCTATTGAGTAGATAACCATTTGCAGGGAATGATGCAGAGAATCTTGTTTAGCTTCTGCTAGATCAGATGACTTCTAGAAGACTTTCAATTTTGAAAATTGAGCTTCTTAGCCTAAGAATGTACTTTCTATACGGTCAAAAAAGGATACAAGGAATTATTACCATCATGGTTTAGTTAAAATTTGGTAGTAAAGGTTGGCAGTTCTTTAGAAGAATCAAAGGGAAGTTCTGTCCATCTACCAGTTATCAGAAACTTGCATTTTAGTTCAGAAATAGATAATTTGCCCTTGATTAAATATACTAAAACAAAAAGACAAATGTGGTTCTTGCCCATCAAAGTCTTATTTCTTATTTAAATCTCTCCAGTCTACAAATATTACCTTTCTGTGGCACTAATCCAGCTTTCAGTGATTGGGAACAGATTGGCTCAGGATTAATGAATGTGACAGGAAAGTATGCAAATTTCTAGACAAAAGTTCTTTACAGTATTTTTGTCTTGTTTGGAAAAACACAAAACAAGGAGCCAAAAGGCCCATGTGGAGATATAAGAATTAGGAGTTAGACTTCATTTGGGGAGTAAAGCAATTTTCATATGTAATAGGGGACCTTGGACAGCATTTTTCACTGAGGAGAAATGGGGATCTTGTTTATGGGAGAGTACTAATGACATTTAAGAAAAATGCCTCAGAGAGCATGCATAGACATTCAATAACTGGTTTTGGTTAACTATCCATATGGTGAAGGGAAATGCTGTGTTGTTGGGGAAAATGTGCCTTTTTGGTATAGAGAAAAAAATTTGTACTTTGTTCTTATATCTTTGAAGTGATGTTTTAAAGTATTTTTAAATATATGTTAATTACTCAATTGATTTGCCCAGGAGCACATAAATAATAAGTGTGCTACTGAGGACTTGAATACACATCTTCCTGACTCCATTTTCAGTACTCTATTGTCATCTATGCAATGCTGATTCACAAGATTTACTTACTTTCATTTATATACATGTTATTGTTACTGAATCTCTTATGGCCAAATAGATTTTGTAATGAGTTTGAGAAGAAATTTGGAGTGATGAATTTGTTAGTCACTATATTTAATGAGAACTGTTTCAGAATTGTATGTAGTTGCGACTTCACCAGTACAAATCTGATTGGAGATGTTGGTTCCAGGAATGGGACAAAGGGTAATCTTGCATGGGTATATCTACCATGGAAAGAGGCAACCTTTTACCAGACATTGTGATTATTATATCTAAATGGGTTGGGAGAAAGAGTAAGAGGGAGAAAGAGTAAGGTCTGAATAATATATACCAAAGCTTTGGATAGCTAAGATCAGTTATGTTGCATGTCATTAGACATTGTTTAGGTTTGAATTTGGCACCTGCCATAAGGAAGAAAATCTTGGCAGGGTCTATCCCATGTCAGCATTTTAAGGGGGAAAAAACTGGTTAAGTTTATGCTAGTTATGGCTCTGAATAATTATAGTTTTTTTTTTTTGAGCTGGAAACATAATTTCTCTAATTTCCCTATTAAGGTGATTAACATGCCAAAACAAGATAAATAGGGAATTGAAGGAGCCAGAGCACTGAAGACCAAATCTATCACGTATTTTGCAGTTCACTACCACATGGCATAGAATGCTATTCATTAACTGGCTGCTCTTGTATTATAAAAGGGATATGGCTAGATTCCTTGAATAAGGGACTCATCATTAAAAGAGCAAGGGGTTTGTGAATATTTTTCTGGGGGTCTGTAATCTAGGATCAAAAATGTATTTTTATACTTATCTCTAAGTGAAAATTAATATTTCCTATAATCATGGATACAGACAACAACCATTCTGTTGGTTCCTAAGAAGCAAAAGTGGATAAGATACTCCCATTCCAAAGGTTTCACCAAGTTGGAATAGATTAGAGAGATCACAGACGCAAGATAGTTGGTAAGCTGTACAAGATAAGCTTTTCTTTGTGGATAAAGCAAGATGATTAAGAGAGATGATTTATTCTGCCCTCTGTCCATTGAAATGCTCAAGAGAATTTGGCCATCCATCCATTTTTGTCCAACCAAATCAAGAAGAAGTGAAGAAGAAGAGGAATAGCATAGCATAGTGCAGAGATATCAGACAGAATGTTCAGCGTGGCATGCAGCCAGCAATACTTGGTCTCAAACACATTAAAAGATAATTGGAAAATATTTAATAAAATAAATAAAAATACTATAAAATGTAGAGAGTACATAGAGAGCTGAATCTTAAGTCAGGAAGATTCATATTCCTGAGTTCAGATCTGATCTCAGACACTTAGTAACTGTGTGACTCTGGGCAAGTCACAACCCATTTGCTTCAGTTTCCTCATTTGTAAAATGGGCTGGAGAAGAAAGTAGCAAATCACTCCAGTATCTTTGCCAAGAAGACTACAAAGAGTCAGAGACCTCTGAAATGATTGAACAATAACAATAAATAACATTTCATTTTAAAACTGAATAAATACATGGCACCAGGGGTCTTTATGTATGGAGTAGAACCCCACTCTTATTTGAATTTGGTATTCAAGGTCTAGATGTATGGACTCTAGAGGATAAAATGTCTGTCTTGAAACTATGTGACTCTAGACAAGTCATTTAATCTCTTCATGCTTCAACTAGATCTCTAAGATGATAAATTGAAAAAGAGGAGGCTGATCTGCAATGGCTTTAAAAGTTACCTCAGCTGGTCATTCCATATATCAATATAATCAGCTTCTATCTCTAGATCAAGAAGAAGCTCCCTATGTCTTGTTCTTCTTTCTCCTCTTCCATTTCACACCCCAGAATAAACTATTCCCTGTGTGATACCATGAGGTAGCATTGTCAAACAGAAACTTCTCTAAGGCATTTATCAAGCCAAACTTGTAAATATTTGGAATCCATTTGGCAGACTCCAATGAATGCAATGAGCTTGGGAGAGTTTAGATTTTCCGAGTGGAATCTTCATTCAGCCTTTATGCTAATCCTCCTAACAGCTTTAGTGAGAAGGTGCACTGCAGGGACTCTGGGTCGCAATTAATTTCAAAGGCTTATTGCATGGCTCAGGAATATATCTTTTCGAGTAACGGGATTAGTTGGCTAAAAGACAATTCAAGAGAAAAGGTATTTCTTGATTCCATTTAAATGTCAGATTAACAAGATGCAAATTTATCTTTAAAGAAAAAGCAATACTTAAAGCCTACACGCAGAAAGTGATAGATAAGAAAAGATGCTACAGTATGTTGGAGAATACACTAGACTGTGTTTTCACCTGCATGCAGTGGTCATAATAGCTTAGGCTTTTGAATCTTCTCAGAGCAATCATATCAGCTTCACATTTTTAGTCGAAAATTATAGTACACATGTATAGAAAAATTCCCTGGTGGGTTCACTTTTCCAATCTGAAAATGCCACTGAGACTCTATGAAATAAATCATTTGGTGTTTTAGTTGGTAGAATCCTGCATGGAAAGAAATAGAAGCTCTATTTAGAGAAATCCAGAATGTGGAATGGGAGGCAAAAGGATGGCCTTTATTTTTGTACTGTCATAGCCTGATATGAAGTAGCCACTTAAATGCTTGTTGTTTGATTGATTGAGTGGATAAAGGAATAAAATAACTGCTGGAATCTTTCTTCAAGTGTATGAGTTATAGAGACAGAGGCATCATGCCCAATGGGCAGTTCAGGCATTTCTCTAGTAACTTAGTTGAGGAAAACATTCACAGATTCATAGGATTTAGGTATGGAAAGCCCAGAGAGTCCATGAACTTTAGTCCAGAGGTTCCAAACTTGCTACCTGTGATCTTTAAGCTTAAGCAAAAGCCCAGAGTGCTGCCTACACCAAATGGAAATATAGTTGGAAATGTGTAACAAAATAAATTAAATGAAAACAAATATAGATAATGCTAATTTGTGTTTTTCTAAGTCAAAATGCAGCCAGCAGTGATATGTTTCTATTAAACTTTGATCCCACAGCTCTGGAGCAGCACTTTCTCTAAGAAGAGATAGTACCAGGCCTGATATCAGGAGGAAATTCAAATCTGACCTCAGATATGTGTAACTCTGGACAAATCACTTAAGCCTGTTTGCCCCAGTTTCCTAATTTGTAAAATAAGCTGGAGAAGGAAATGACAAACCACTCCAGTGATTTTGTCAAGAAAATCCAAAATGGATCACAAAGATTTGGATTTGACTGAAAAATTACTAAAACAACCATTATTCTAGTCTAAAACCCTCATTTTATAAGTGAAGAATTGGAGTCCAGTATAACTTATGTAAGCTTCCTCTCAAATTCCAAAGGAAATCTTGCTATGTCTCCATAATTGGTCCCTGTTTATTCTCTCTCCCCCAGTAACTGAATACATCATTTAAAATTTTAATTTAATGTTAAAATTGTTGCTTTTTCTGATACTCATCCTAGTTTTGCGAAGCTCATTGCTTAGTATGAAAATGTTTGTTATAGCTCTGAGCCTCGGAAAAGTGGGGTACATACCTCAGAGAAACAGATATAGGTCTGAGTTAAAGAAAAAAATTCCTAATAACTACTGTGTGCCTCGGAAATCATATCTTCTGGCTCTAAATTCAATTTTCTTTCCACTATACCATTTCAATCATTATTTGAGAATTAATAGTGCACATTAACAGGGAGACCTGGCTCCAGGAGGATCGTATTCATTCTTTTTGTCCCTAAAATTAGTGATTTGGCTTGGAATATGTAGAGAACTCTATATAATTTGGAAAAGTTGTTGGTAAGAAGCTTCTTATACCTTGTCAGAATATCAGGATTAGGAGAGTTACATACCTTGACTTCAATTTATTTCATTTTGTCCTTATGAATTTGAATAAAACTCAATGACTGATCCCTTTTTACAAGATTAATTTGAAACAAACTGTTCCAGAGTTTGAAGAGACAGTGCGTCTGTCCCAGGGTAGAAAGAAAATTCTATCACATTGTATGATATCAAATATTTCTATTGATATTCATCTAAACAAATGATCAAAAATTAAGATTGTTTCATTTCCTTATGGAGTTAGAAGACTATCTTTTCCTTAGTATTGTCTTAATGTAATCCAAGAATGTATAAACATCCTTTTATCTGTTATGTAAATAAACATTTTAAATGTTTTTGATTTTTTAACATTTAAAAATTTTTAATTCAAAATTTAAAACTTTAAATTTTTAATGTTTTAATTTTAAAATAAGCATCCATTTGCTAAAACATTAAGCTTTTCTTATGATCAAAGGATTAGAGCTAGAAGCCTAGACCATAGGAAATACTATATACTTGCTAAATCATTGATAATTCAATATACACCCCCTTATTTGACCTAGAAGGGAATCAAATCCTAAAAAGAGAAAGGACTTGACCATGGTCACATAAGCAGTAAAAAAAAAAAAGATCATAATTCAAAACTAGGTTTTATGGCTTATGACATAATAAAATTCTTCACTTATTCCTAATTTTGCTTAATTAGGTATCTACTCACTTCTTCATCACTCACTGATGTAGGTAAGAGAGATCAATTAAGTGGTTCTCTGTGTTAACACAATTGTTAGTACTTGCATAGCAGAAAGTGTGAAAGTCAATATATGGATTTATAATTATGGAGCATTTCTTTATATCTTTTATTAAAGAATTCTCAATGCTTAGCACAAGCAGTTTAAACATTCAGTGATACATTGTGATGTGAGTCAAGTTATACATTACAGTAGTAATCATACCATCAAGTCTTGATTTCACTCAGAGGACTACCTTACTGTCTCTTGACTTTTTAAGGTATATTTCCAAACTGATTCAAAATTCATTCTCTAGCTCTTTATGAATGCCCCTGACTTTACCTTCAAGTACTATTTGACATTTATGGGAAATGGATCACTGTCTCTGTGTCAGTTTCTTCTCTGGAGGGCTGTTTTAGGGCAATAAATGACTCTTTCTGGAGCAATTCATAGGAACTCGAAACAGGGGAATAATATTTGTAAACACAGTAGTAAAACTCTTTAGCCTCTTGTTTCCTTAGGCATGAGATATCCTGACACTTATGTAGACTGTGTTCCTTGATTTTGGATATTCTTTCTAAAGCTCCTGTGTAACTTTTGCTATGATCTTCTTATATAATACAATGAATTGACCATAGAGAATTCATATAACAACCTAGATATTTCCCTTATTTTTCCTAACATTGTGAGGAGATCAGTAAAAGAAAAGCAAATTGTAGATTAGTAGAAGAAAATCACTGGGAAAATATACATAACAAAGAAATCTGATTTTTTAATCTTGGTTTTTAATTATAATTTTATTTTTTACTCCTTAAGTGACCATGGTCAAGTCCTTCATCTTTTGATGGTAAAATAAAGCTGTATATATTGAATTATCAATTATTGAGCAAGTATATAGTAATTCTTATGGTCTAGACTTCTAGCTTTAATCCTTTAATCCTAATAAAAACTTTATGTTTTAGTAAATGGTAGACTTTTTATAAATGATGTAACATCCAAAAAGTTCAAAAATGTTTATTTATATAACAGACAAAAGGAAGTATATACATTCTTGGATTACATTAAAACAAGACTAAGGAAAAGATAGCGTGACTGTATTTTCTCCTGATCAGGAAACGTAGATATCATATCATTCATTCTTTAGGCATGGGATTTTAAGAATGGTGTTGACAATGAGGAATGTGTTCTAAAACAGGGAAGTGATAGTGCAGGTATCAAAACCACATGGAACCGCAATGCATGAAGGAGAGATGTTGGCTTGCCAATTGTCAAGAATATTAAAAATTAAATTCCTGCATCATTTATGGGCTAGACTATGTAGATTCTGAAGTCCCTTCCTAACACGAAAGATTATGATTGTAGCTTCTTCCTGGAGGAAAATCAATGAATAATGAAAATAATAAGAACAAGAACTAACATTTAAATGATACTTTAAGATTTGACATACAAAAGTTGTTTTATACAAATTATCTAATTTGACTCTCACAACAACCCTGTGATTTTGGGTCAATTATTATCTCCACTTTAGAGCAGATGAAACTGATTCTGATAGTTTGTTCACTTGCATGAATTTCACAGATGTCTCAATAGCTGGATTTGAGCCCTTTTTTTGGTTAATCTCTGTCCAATTGTTAGTATCACATATTTATACTAGAAGGGATTGTAGATAGTATTTCATCCAATCCCCTCATTAAACAAATGAAAAACATATATATGTATTAAATAACAAAGCAAATGTTCAGACATTGATCATATGTTGACACAGTCACTAATTCTATAAGCATTCCT
Organism: Antechinus flavipes; assembly: GCF_016432865.1. Taxonomy (NCBI): domain Eukaryota; kingdom Metazoa; phylum Chordata; class Mammalia; order Dasyuromorphia; family Dasyuridae; genus Antechinus; species Antechinus flavipes. The sequence continues at coordinate 54,406,554 of NC_067403.1, forward strand.
CAACAGAAAAATAAAGGAGGACTATTTTGATTAGGATGACCATGGAAACATGTAGAATAATATTACATTTGCTTGAGTTACTAACATTTATCTGTTGTATGTGTTTTTAATTAGTCTACTTCCTTTATAGAACAATCTAAATCTGAAATATTTAGTAATATTTCTGGGATCTACTCTTTGGGAAAGTTTTAGATATAAGCTACAGTTGTGGAAAGTTAAGACTATCTCCATTAAATTGACATGTCCCTTTGGAGAGAGAAAATTTGCTGACAGGGTTGACTGGAAGATTCTTGTGAACTTTGGCAAATATTATATAACAAATCCCTGTCTTAACATCTGTACCACAAACAGTAAGCTGACATTTATAATTATTCTAAAGAATGCAACAGTAGCATTTTTAAGGTTTGTGGGAACCTTTCCATATGCCGACTTTGCATTTTCTTCAATGATGTTGTTTCTTTGGACCTATCTTTCTGAATCATGTTTTTGTTTTGAAAGTGAATATTAACTTGTAATTGATTCAAGAACATGAAACTAAATTCATTCTCTAGGTAACATATTGATTTGGCTTAAAATGAAGCTTACCTATGGCAAATTCTTTCCTAATTTCATCATTTGATCAGGTATGAATCACCAGGGACCAATTTTCTAGATCATAGTCCCAGGCTAAGGGAAAGTGCTCTGCACTCAAGAAATTGTTCAGTGTTTGACTAGAAAAGTTGACTCAGAACTTGAATACTTGGTTGGCTCAAGACCCTTTTTTTCTCCATGGTCCTGACTAAAGAGTTAATTGCTTGGATTTGTATGACCTCTTCTTCTGCACTGAGTTTAAAATTTGCAATCTGATACAGACCTATAACTATTTCTTCCTCAGACTCATTATTGTGCTAATTTTAAATTCCCTAGCTCGGACATCAAAACTATATTCCTTTCTTATCTTTCCTATTGTGTTCAAATTGCCCAGATATTATCACTTGGAAACTTGTCAACATATTAAATATAAATTCTACCATTTCGCTTGCTTTCATACTTTTGTTATTTATCCATAATTTATCTATTGTTCTCACTATGTGGCCTGTCTTTTCTGTTCATGATTTTCTTTGATTTTATGCTTCCCTATTTGTTACATGTTATAGAGTCTACCTACTTATGTATCCATTGCCTTTTGGGTGTTCCTTTACTTCAATTCATTGAAGACTTTAGAACTTTATTACTTATAACTTTATATCACTGGAAGAATATCTGTTAGGGTTCTCTTTCGGCTCAACTTTGGTTCAATTTCATTGTTTATATACAATGATTTCCTACAATAAATTTACTAATGCATATATGATCTAGGAGTTGACCATTCACCTAAATAGCATAGTCTGAACAATAGGCATTCTTCATTCACTTAGACATGAAACCTGGATATTCCAGGGATATCCACACAATGTCAGGAGGAAACCCAAGATGTCCCAAATATGTTGGATGAACTTCCCATAGAAGAGGTTGGGCAGGTATGACTGAGTTGCTGGAAGGAGTATTCATTTCCATTAGATCATTGGTGTATTAGAGTATCACTGGATTATCAGACTATTTATTCCCATTATACCTGATGAAAATAAAATATATGTTTAGAGAAACTTTTTTAGCATTTTAAAATAGAGAATTTGATAAATAAAAATAAAATTCTAGAAAGAGGGAAAAGGAAGAATAATTGATGTTCAATCTACTCAGAAAGGAAACATTTTAATAGTCATCCTTGACTTGAGGAGTAATCATCCTGCAATTCAAAATATACCTTTCATATTTGTAACAGACCCCAAAATAAGACTGGACACATGGGAAAAATGATAGAGCCTAAGAGTGAATAAAATATCCAAAGGCATGTATGTTTAAATGTTTACATATGCATTAAGATGCTCTTCATGAAATTACCTAACAAATATAAGCTTTCCCCCTTTATTAATTAAATTACAATTGAGGCAAATACAATTGAGTAAATGTGAATTATACTAATATAATAAAATCTTCTTGAAAAAAGTGATATGGAGATATAATGAACACTAAAAATGGCAGAATATTTTTACTATTATGTTTAATATCATTACTTTTATCATTGTTCTTTTCTAATATTTCTACAGGATTCAATAATAGATTACACTCTGGTTCCATTATAGTCATTTTGAGGGGAGGTAGAAGGATGGAGGAAGTGAGCAAGATCATAGAGAATGCAACTTATATTGTTAGAATAATGGGACTAATATAAATTCTTCTGTTTTTTATTTTTCATGTTCCAAGGAAGGCATAACTGCTGACACATGATTTTCCCACTTTGCAATCACAGAAGTTTAAGTGTTGGGATAGAATTATGCACTTATAGAATTCAGAGTTGGAAGAGATCTCAGAGGCCAACTAATCCAACCTATATCTTGACAAACATCATCTCTGAAATATACTTGACAAGGGCCATCCTGGTCATCACTCAAAGCTGAGTTGGAGTTTAAAAGGCCAGAAATCATACAAATCATGTTCCTTTTTTTCTTTCATTTTCTCCAAAAGGCTTCATTTCCCAAGACTAAATTGACACATAGTTTCTTTGCCCTGTTTCCAAGTTTGACCAATAGATTATATGAAAAATTGGTTTTATTAGAATCTGTTTTAATAAAAATCTTTTTGATCTAATGAAGGGAGAGCAGGGCCATATCATGAAGCTGTAGAGGTTAATTCAGTATTCACTACCAAGGCTGCTGAAGGCTGTGGTGGGGTTGCTCTGTAGTGGGATTGCTCTGTAGTATGTATGCCTGCAAGCTGTATGGCTTGCATGTACAGAAGCAACTACCAAAAAAAAAAAAAAACCCAGCAACCTGACTATCAGTTTGTGAAATGTCAAATTTAATTTCATGATTGGCTAACCAATATCTGCCCTTCTAAGAATGGGGAGTTGGGGAGCTAAACAACAGTTATTTTCGACATGCCTGGAGGTCATTATTTATTTCTTCTTTGCAATACAAACATGCTTGACTGCACAATTTGGAAATTAGAAGCTTTTGTAAATATTTTAAAGGCATGTTTCCTTTTGGGGTTTCTGCCATTTAAAATACTTCTCGTTTCTTCCAATTTTAGGCATTATTTTCATCGTCTCAAGAGGAATCAAAATAAATAAAAATTTTACATATTTTGATTGGTTAGTGTTCTTTTCAAATAAATTGAAGACATTATGGGGAATCTGTCATATCAAACAATAGTGTACAGTGGAGTAAACTTGAAGAGGAACCGCTTAGGGCAAGGTAATAGGCCTTTGCTACAGAACAACAAAATTTAAGGCTGCTGAAAGTATGTGAACTACTTCAGCAGCATGGCAACAACTTTACTTAATACCTGGTTATCAAGAATAATTACTTTAAATGGGAAATTATCTTTCTTTCGATTATATAATCTTAGGTTAGATCTTTTTAAGTTTGGTTCCTCTGTTCCTTTTCTTTTCAGCAACAATAAGCTTTCTGTATTACAGAGTTTCTGGTATGGAATCATAAAGTCACTACTCTAAATTAATTTGTTTTAAAATGTTTGTTTAAATCCATGTTTCACTCTGAATCCACAAAGTGTTTTGGAAAACTTTCTAGATGTCAAGATTGCTAGCTACAGCTCTCTATAAAGTCATGGGATCTTAGTCAGAAATTCTAAGCCTGCCCCAAACGTGTAAAAAGTTATAAACTTTTATGTCATTCGAAATCATCAGTAACGCCAATAGGAGAAGCAAAAATAACATTTAAGTAACCCTTTAATAATCTAGAAAGGACTATTTAGAATGTGTGTACCTAACTGGCCTGAAAAATTCCCTTATATTTCACTAGCCTAATTAGTTGATAGTGTGCTTATATATCAGTTTGATCCATCTTTCCACCTTATTTACTGTCCTACTTCTCTATGAATTCAGTATTCATATCACATTTTAAAAAAAATCACTTATTATCTTTACATGAAATGAAAAATACAAACTTATCTGTCAGCAAGGCCAAAGTTCCTTTTGTTAAATGGAAAAACTAAAGAACTGGAAGATGAGTAGATATCCATCAATTGAGGAATGGCTGAAAAAATATGACATATGAAAATAATGGAAAATAATTCTTCTATATAAAACGATGAACAAGCTGGTTGTAGAAAGACCTGGAAAGATTTCCACAAACTGATGCTGAGTGAAAGAAGTAGAACCAGGAATACAGGATGCACAGCAACATCAAGATTGTGCAATGATCAACCATGAAAGACTTAGTTCGCAGAGGTTTAGTAACAAAGCAATCCAGTAAACTTTGGATAGAAAAAGCCATCTGCATCCAGAGAAAGAAATATGAAGAATGAATATAAAGCAAAAAATGATATGTTCACTTCCTTTTCTTTTTCTTCTGCTTTTATTCTCATGATTTTCCCCTTTTATTCTGATTTTTCTCTCCCAACATGATTTATAAGAAAATATATAAAAAATGAATGTACATATAACCCCACCCAAACAAACATATAAATAAATTAATAAAAATAGGAAGCTAATCATTTTTATAACTTGATTCACTTCCTACCAAGATTTCTATTTTTTTCAGCATCATATAATACATGAGAATCTGGAGTATGATAACATATGGGATGAAGTATCTCTGTTTCATTATTTGCTTTTTTGCCCCTTCTAAAAACAGTGGTTTCAATGATTAGAATATCAAGTTTAGCATCCAAAAAATCTTGGTCCAAAACTTTCCTCTGACACAACTACCTGTGAGACCAAAATCAACTCATTTAATTATCACAGATCTCAAGAAACTCAGCAATAGAACTTATCTACTTGAGTTCAAGATGCACAATTAGACAGAATTCCTAACTGATAACATCTTAGATTATGTTCAAATTCACATAAATAAATGTCTGTTTACATATTTCTTTTGACTTGGTCCTGATTCTATGGACTTGAAGAAGGGAAATTTTTTTTCCCTATATACACAATGAATATGATAGAAACCACAAATCATATTTACCTACAGTTTAGAAGCTTTCCCACTCTGAAGTAATAGAATTACCCTAATTACATATAATATTTGAGAAGTGCGGAAAAAAGAAGCCTTTTTTTTTATTATAAAAACATATCAGATACAAGTTTTTTCCCAGAGGTAAACACTATTTTCTTATTCACATTTTATTCAAGCAGAATGTTAAAATATTTGTTTATGTTACATTATGCAAGGGAATATCTTAATACAGCTTTTAACATATTAAAATGTCATATGTGACATGCTGTTCAATGACATGTTTATGACTAAGTGTTCAAAGCTACATATGCACAAATAAGAAATTGGAAGCCAAATCTCTCACATCCTAAGAAAAAAAAGCTCCTTCTACATTTGCTTCTTTATGGGGCTATCATTTATCTATATCACCACATATGAAGTTTTACAAATGAGACTGTTTTGCTGCAGTCTGCAGCCAAACATCAACATTTGGCTCTTGGTAGAGTACAGATTCCAAGCTGAAATCCAAATGGAACTTTTTTGCAATACCCTTTGTTACTTACTGACAATGGAAGGAATGAGAAAATATGCTCTAGGGTCCTTGCAACCCTGGAGTTTCTTGAGAGCAGTGGTAGAAATAAAAGATAATAGTAAGGAAGAAGATCAATGTTGAACATTGTGGGGGAATATATAAATTACTTATATTTGAGAGATTTCAGTTGGATATCCTAAAATTTTAACCAAGGAATATTATAGAGTGACATCATTGGAAATTAATCCCAGTCCCAATGAGATGCAATCATTTTCACTTTGAGAATCTACAATGTATTTAGCTGCACAGCAGGAGTGAGAAATGTTTCATCACTTACTTGAAGCAAATTGATTGTCACTCTAGACTATCCCCACTCAAAAGGAACATGACTGCTACTCTCCTTCAAGCACCAAGCATCACTTGTTGAATTTCTTTCAGTAAATATGGCAGAAAATGAAACAAGTAAAGGATAAATGCATTGTTTTCAAATAGTTCTATACAAAATTGCACATAAAAAATTCACTCACTGCTGGTGCCTTCCCTAAGTACCTTGCATTGTATTATCTTTATTCAAAATATATATGCATATATAAACTATATAAAATACATATGCACACACATACAATACATTCACATATGCACATAGACACATATATGCCTATATTTCTCTATCAAGAGATGAAGCATTATTGATGGGCCTAGAAGCTAGAGTATTGAGTCCCTTTCTGTACCCAAGGATGTGAACTGAACCACATTTATCCCTTTGGTACCTGACTTGTGTTAAGAGGAGATCCCTTTTCTCATACTCATTGACAAACCAAATAAACAAGGAATGATTATGGATTTCATTATAACAAATTTGGTTGTGGATCATAAATTTAAGGCCTCTCCCCAAAATGATAGGGAAGTAATAAGGTGTTCACAATACAATATGAATAAGTTATGAGGCAGGGTCTATATTCTGACACACCAAAAGGAATTTTAAACACAGGACTACTTACTAACACACAAACTTAACAAATATAAACAGGACTTTGTAATTTATCACTACTGTGGCAATCCATAGGGAAGTTCATGAATGCTAATTTCTCTTTCTCACTCCCCTCAGGTCACTTTGGCCAAGTACCAGTTCTGTTCTTACAGTTTTGTTGGTCAAAAGTTAGGCTTTTATAGGCTGGATGTGAGCTCAAGCTCAAGCTGGGGGTTAGCTAAGGGCAAGTTGCTCTTATATTACCCATTTCTCAAGGAACAACCTTCATAAGCTTCATAGCTTCAAAGGGGAAGAGAGTTGGAGGTTTAAGTAGATCAACTAATCAGAGGCTAGGTCATTTCAAAGAATAAGTCCTGGATCATATTTGACTTAAATAGTCTGCACTCCCATGAGTTAGAGCAGAAGCAGGAAGGAAAACTCTGATTATGCTTCCTCCCTCGTACCCTCCCTCCCTCTCTCTCTCTTTCTCCCTCCTTTCCTTCTTCTCTCCTTTCCTTCCCCCCCCCTCTCTCTTACCATCTCTGTGTCTCTGCCTCTCATCCTCTCTTTCTTTCTCTCTCCATCTCTTTCTATGGTAAAGGACATTGCCTCTGTTAAATGAATATAATTTCTCCTCTCTCCTCCAAAGTAAACTTCCTGAGAGTAGGAATTGTTTCACTCTTCACCATTGTATTGGTAGTACCTATCACTGTCTGGCACATAGTAGGCTCTTAAATACTTATTGGTTGCTTTATTGCTTTTATTTCAAATCTTACTTAAAGGAAGAGCTCTCATTACCAAACTCAAAAGATCATCCAATCTCTGGTTAAAAGCTCCACTGAGAGTGAATTTTCTGGCTCTCTGGAGCTTCCCAATCATCTTTTGGAAAACTCTAATTGCTAGTAAATTTTAGTTTAAAATTTCCCTTTTTATATCAATTCCAAATCCATCTCTATAATTTCATACTTTACTCTTATTTCAGGCCTTTAGAAGCAAGCAGATTATTTAATAATTGAAGACAATTATCATGTAGTCTCATAAATCATTCTACCAACCTGTTATATAACCCTGATTTCTAATATCCATTCTTTTGTGGTACAGTTTCAGGCTCATGTCCCTATCATGTTGACTCTCTTTAGTATAAGTCATCTTTTCAGTGTCATATTTAAAATGTAATACACTGAAATTAAATCAGTGGTTTAAATATAGTCTAACTAAAATGATATGATCCCCTCTCCCATTTGATTAAAAAGGATTGGATAAATTCCTACTCAGTTTTAAGTGCTATCCCAGATGTTGGAAATACAAATACAAGAATGAAACAACTCCTCCTTGCAAGTAGCTTATGTTCTTTTAGAGAAGACAAGAAAGACTACTATAGATACCTAAATATTTATGTAACAAAATGGGAATAAATGCCCATAAATACTCATTCTGTATAATGTATTTCCATTAAAGCAACCAAACACAAAGGGTATGTGTGTGTGTGTGTGTGTGTGTTTGTGTGTATGTGTGTTGTGTATGTTTGCCATATCACACTGTTGACAATTGAGATTCATTAAAATACCAAATTTTTTTTCACATGAACTATTGCTTAGCCATGCCTCATTTATCCTATATTTGTGCAATTTATTCATATTAAATTTCATCTTATTAGATGTAGCTCACTGTTCTATCCTGATGATTTTTTTGAATATGCTACCTTTTTCATCTAATGTGTAAACTGCTTCTATCAACTTCTGCCTCAATTATATGGGAATCATATGTCATCTATACCTATAAGTCATTATTACATTAATCAAATTCCTTTGATACTCAACAAGAGATCTTCTTCCAGGTTAATACTGATATATTAATTAATATACTTTGGTCCTGATCACTGAAATAATTACTTTTTAGGGCTTACTATTTTCATCTAGCTTAGATGGATCTATTTTTGTGAATGATAGAGTTTGAGGAAACCTAGTGTGCCTGGATTTAGCAGTATAGTTGATAACATGTAGATGTTTCTTTCATCTCTTAACTGTGGTGATCTTTTTCTTCTCAAAACGCAGCCAGGTGATAAAAGTTCAAATCTTTTATTGTTTCTAACATAGCCCGGTTAGCTTAGAGCCCTCCGAATATCTCCAAATCCAAGGGTTTTGTCCTTCAGCCTCTGCCTCTGCTCTCTTCTGCCTCCAGCCAGCACAAAGATGGAATGAATTCTTATCTCCTTCACTTGGGGCTCGGCTAGCTTTCTGGAGAGTCTTTCAGACCAGCTTGGTCTCAGTGGGGGAAGTGCAGGAGCCCAGCCACCAGCCACAGTGGTGTGAGATGAAGATGAATCTGGTTGTCCGCTGAACTCTCGACTCGTAGCTTCTTCCTCTGAAAACTCTTTCTTCCACCATCAGCCAGCCAAGTGGAAAATATTCCTTCTTGCCTCGGAGAGAGGGCTTCTGGCGTAATTCTGCTGAAATCTCCCAAAGTGCTCTGTGTCTGCACCAGAGTGCTCCTCTCCAATCCAGCTGAACTCTCTTCTGCCACCAAATGGAAAATATTCTGGAATAGATCTCTCTTCACTGGCCTTATATCTGACTCTTCTGAGAGAATGGGATTATGGGTTTTCTCTCAGAGTGCTCTCTGGCCCTAAGAGCTTTAAGGGAGGTGTGAATTCACAAAGTTACAAAGTTTACTTTGTGAAGCTGGCATACTTGTGAACTCCAATGAGTAAAGGTGTAAACACAAGCATTGTACTAATTAGTTCTACTTAGTACCTTGTTTCAGGTTCTGGCCCAAAACATCTTCTTGTAAGATCAGATCAACTCTAATGAGTTAGCAGTTTGTAAAGATTCCAACACTTAACCTCGGTATAAAATGAAATAAAAACTTGCATGACTTTCCCTCAAACCGCCTCAACCTCACATCTCCAACCCCATCCTTTAATACTGGTCAAACACTCACTTTACAAAATTAATCAATTAAGCAAGGCAATAGACAACATAAGAGAATCTGAGAGTACTGCATTCCATGTCCATATTACTCCACCTCTCTACTTAGAGAAAAGATGCATTTCATCATCAATTCTCTAGGACATATTATTATTACAATTTATCATAGTTGGATTGCCAATTGGTGTTTTCATTTTTGTTATTATAATTGTGTATATTATTTTCTGGTTTTACTTATTTCATCTGTGTTAATTCATATAAGTCATGCTCTCTCATACTCTTAATTTTCTTATGGCACAGTGATAACTATATTTTGTTCAGTCATTATTCAAATGGTTGTACCTGCTTTACTTCCCAGTTTGTAGCATGACTTTTCAATGACTGTATATGGATTCTTTATGATCATAGTTTCTTAGCTAAATATTCACATAAGCTCTTGCTCCAAGGTATATCCTTATCATTAAAGTCTCTCCTGATGGCAGAAGGTTTTCTTTCTGGGGACAATGAGTAGAATTGCTTTTTATCTCAAAATAAGTCACAGACTGTATTTTTACTCTACTGAATCTTCAAGAATGAAGGACAGACAACAACTTCCCTTTGTGTTTACATGCCTGAATTCTGTCAAGCAAAGCTCTCTGAAGCTATTGACCAATTTTGGGACTTTCACCAAGAATAAACTGAGAGTTCAGATAGTGAAACTCTTTTGACAGTCTCTGTAAGCATAAACAATCCAGCTTATCTGGTTACACAAAATACCATACCTTCTATGCCAGTTTTAAATCCTGTAACTTGTTGGAGGATTTGTGCTTTTTTATATTATTATTATGGAAATGCCTCCCCAAGATGAAAAGCATTATTTTTAAGGTATTACATTGTTTTTCTGTTATAGACATATCATCCCTATATTTATGCAACAAGTTCTATATTTGAGGGGACCAATTTTATATAAGCTTTTAAAATGTGATTTTCTTTTTTGGTTAGTCTTGTATATCAAGGTTTAAATTTGATTTATAAAGGGATGGAAGAATTTGTAAGAAAGTAGTAGATATTTATTGTAAAATAAACGGAATTAGATGGAGATAAGCAGTTCCACAGGTAATTCTTTTCTGCCATGAAATGGGATCCCTTAGAGTCAGCTTCATGCTCTCTGGCATAAGCTAGAGAATCCTCGAGTCAAAGATACACAGAAATGTAATGAGGCTTAAGTTGATGCACTGAGGTCCCAAGCATGTGAGGCTAAATAGTAATTGGACTATACTCTATTAATATATAAGCTTGGAGAAAGAATGGCCCCCACCCACTCTTTGTGCAAGTCCTGATGTATTGTATAGGAAATGACGTTTTTGGTGGGTGGAGGCAAGGGAGTGGAAAAGGAAGAGGATAGAGAGACTGCTGGCTGGCGTCTTGTCACAGCTGCTCATTGCTATCACTACGGCCCTTCACCTCCAATCTCCCTCTGCTAGCTGGCTTCCTGTTGCAGCTGCCCATATTGCTATCACAATCCTTCTTTACTGCCCATATTGCTATCGCAATCCTTCTTCACCTCTACTGAGAATAAAGATTGAAGATTTTTCCCTTACCCTGAATTCCTGACTCCAGCTGATTTTAAATATGTGGTCATCATACAGAAATATATGGGATATTGCCTCAATACTTAGCTGGGCCACAGGCCCCCTCACAGGAGAGAATTTATATTCATCCATTCACTTATTTATTTAATTGCTTATTTGTCTATTGATTCATTCATTTACTGATATTTCAAAGGATGATGAGATGGAAAATATTAACAATGGTTTTTTGTACTGTTAGATACAAACCTATTAAAAACAACTTAGGAACAAATGGGAAAGTGGAAGAATTTCATGCATATGTGCACTATACATGTGCTAATATATATAACATACAATATACATATATGTATATATACCCATATGTGTATTATTTTAATGGAATAGAGGACTAGTAAGAGAATTCCCCTTGCCAATGCAGATTCATACTTTTTTTGCTCTTATACTTTCAGACACTAACCTGAGGGGAATATTGTTAATTGTCTTTCCCAGGGTTCTTATTACTTCTGTGCCTCATAGGTGAGTTTGGAGTAAAGCCTTCTTGACTGCAGCTAATGCTTTCTCCACTGTGCCATATGGCTACCAGTAGATACTACTGGTGCTATTATCATCACTTTGTAGAAGAAGAAGAAAAATTAGTTTTAGACAGTGACTTAGCAAAAGTGATAGAGCTGGTAAATGCCCAAGGCAGGACTTCAAACCCTGCCTCTCCTGACTCTGCACTGTACTGTGAGATCTTAAAGATAACCTGGAGTAAAAAACTGAATTTTGAACTACCTTAAAAAATAAACAAAAAAAAAAAAAAACAAATTAAGTGTCTTCAAAACAACATCATAGTTTAGTAATTTTTATTGCTAAAAAAAATTTCTTCTAGTCCTACAAATTATAGTGTTTGCTGATGCACTGAAGATCTAGGTATTAATGGAGCCTTTAGAAAATCCAGGAAGATTTAATTTGTGATGAATAGACTAGGTCATTGCAGAGGATTAATTTTTGAGAAAAGTGACTAGAAAACCAAATTGAAGTTCAGGACCTCTGAACTCATGTACCATATATGTTTCCCACAGTTATAATCTCCTAGTTAGGCAATAAAAAGAGGTTTTTGATACATGCATGCTGTTTTTAGGCCATAGCATACCAAGGCTGTGATAATTTAGTCCCTAATAATACTGCAATTAGATTCTAAGTGAGACTACAAAAAGCTGGCTTTATCCTTGGGTCCTTGATATTCTCATTGCAAGCTGTAATTTGCCTAGGAGAGCTGGAGGGCACTCTCTGTCCACTTGCCAACTTGGCCAGGGAGATGGCTCCATCTCTGAAATCAATGTAAAACTACCTCTGGAGGAATTGAAAAATGTTCCCTCTATTCCTTTTGACAAGAAGTCATTACTGATAGCCTTTGGGGGCGAGTTGAGGAAGCTCCATGAAAAGTACAAGGCCATTATTTACTTTTGATGCTCAGTACCTAGGTCTGAAAGGACTGATAATAAGGCCCTTCCGTGTGAAGAGCTAGTCTCTTTGTGACCCTCAGCCCCATTTTCAAAATAACTGGAGTGCTGGACGCAGACCAGGAAGTTTTATTACAGGTTCTGTTCTAGTTTTCAGCTTTGGCTGTTTTGTGCTGTCATATCACCCAGAACATAATATATATTTGGAAAGACTCCCATTATTTTTTTTCCTTTTTGGCTTTTGTATGGTCTTTTGTTGATGTCCTGCTTAATGCTTCATTATTGGAAGAGTATCTAGTCACCATCTCTGAATGCCCTAAACCTCTCTGCTTTAGGAATGATCTGTCTCTCACGCCCTACTTTCCTCCTCCCACCCCCAATAGAATATAAACTCATTGATGACAGGAATATAGTTTTTATTTGTTTATTTAATACCTTGTAAAGTGCCTCAAATATAATAAATAGCTAATTTATTCTTTCTAGTTTTTTAATTTCTAAAATATGATCTTGGAGAAGATATACAGAGGCCTAATACCCCTCTCTATGTACACCATTGGACATTATTCAACTATGGAAGTTTTTCCAATTTTTTTGACCATATCTATCAGTAAAATGTTTTTGAGCACACATTTTCCAATATATAGGTTTACCTATATAAATTATTTGCATCTGCAGAAATTAAAAGTTACCCAAAATAAACTTTAAAAGGATGAGATAAATTCCAGAGTCAATAAAAAACTCCTGGAATTGCTTGAATAGGGAAGGAGCATGGTCAGACTTTCATTAAAAAAAAATCACTTTAGCAATTGTGTAGAGGAAGGGTTGGAGAAAGAACAGACTTCAGGGCAGGAATCATGAGTCATTGGACTATTGCAATAGTCCAAGTGAGAGGTAATGAGAGTCTGAAATTGGGTAGTAACTTATTCAGGAGAAGATATAAGATTTAAAAGATATATAAGTAAAATCCATAATATTTGGCAACTGAAGATATGTGTAGGGAATAAAAAGGAAAATGAGTAGTCAAAGGAAACTGAAATTGTGAAAACTTGGGTGAGTGGGAAAATATCAGTGCCCTTCAGAGCAATAAAGAAGTCAAAAAGATGGGTACATTTTTTGGGGAAATATAATATAATGATATATGTGATTCAGATAGCAATCTAATCAAATCTACTCATGTTTCCACTCAAAATGAAAATAGGAGAAGTAGGATTTTATTTATTGGTTACCATTCTCACCCACACAGTCAGATTTCTAAAGGTCACCTGCCACATCCTCAAGGTGATGTGGGGATAAAGTTTTTTTTTTCCAAAGGTATCTGTATAGTTTGTGAGTATCAGGTTAGATTATTACTCCTTTGAGGGGTCAACACCCAACTTAAAAGGAGGAAGGATGGGAGCTTGATTTGTCTATGAAAGGTCTAGAGTGAGAGATTATCAGAGGGTAAGATAGAGGGTAAGATCAGAGGGTATTAGGAGACAGCCCACCATTGGATATTAAAGAGACTAAGATATGAGCTGTTTTTGCACCATCCAACTCTTTCTAATGGGATCAGACTACTACCCCCTGGAATAACTGCATCTCATCTTGTGGGGCCACAGACTTTCCAATTTTTAATAACCTTCTAGACTTGGCCTTCAATAACTTAATTCATTTCAATAGTCTTTTTGTTTTTTTCTGTAAAAAAAGGAAGGAAGACCAGATTTTATTTTGAGGGTATCCAAAATTTTGAAAAATACTTGTATCTAATTCATTTTTTAAAAGTATATGTTTTAGGCAGCCTGGAGTGGTAGTAAGTGGTAGTAACCTTGCCTCAAAGCTACAGAAATCCTGGTTTCAAGTTCTTCTGACCTAAAACTGGTTATGTGATGCTGGGCAAATCCTTCAACCTCTTAATATTAGAGCAACCAATTCTCATAGACTCTTGATTTCGAAGAAGAGCTGTTCTGCATTCTCACACCAAGGATTCTCCCTTCTGAAACATTAGTCCAGTTTCTATCCCTAATCCTCCTAATATTTTGAGCAATGTGGTACTGCAGACAATGTTGAATTTGAAATCAGGAAGATGTATATTCAAATGCTATCACATGTTGTATGACCATGTATGGCACTTAACCTCTGATACTCGCATAATTCTCTATGATGTTGTTATAATTGCCTATGATGATTTTTCATACTGATAAAAATGATCATTTATTCTTTTTAAGAATTGAAAATAATGTGAACTGTACTTGAATTTCTAATTCTCTTAATTCTGTTAGTCACATTAAATAGAGGCAGAGTGGTTAAATATCACGCTGTTTTTCCCTGCTTGATAGTTCAGAGACTTCAGGAATAAATATGTTATAAATATCCAGACCTGTTTTCCTCAAGATTATTACTGCTCTTAAAAAAAGAGATATAAGTATAATTTTGTTGGCATGAGATAGGGCTATATCCAGGAGATTCATCTAAGGAATTAACAAGGGGGAAAGAGTACTAAAGACATCCAAGAATTCACATCAATGTTTATTTTAGTTATCTCTCTGGGCTTAGTATCCACTAAAATTATAGAAACAGACTTGATCAATATCACACATCAAGATGATGCTCTTGGTATATCTTAAGCATAATAAATGGAAATGTGGGGGATGCCTGAGGACTATAAAATAACTCATGAAGCCTTCATTTATTTCTTGATATGGTCACACATAAATATTAGACTGCTTTCAAAACTTTAAATCCAGTTAAATCCAATAGATAGTAATAATGAAGGATGTCTATAGTACAGAGTATTTTAAGATTTATAAGAATGTTTTGACATGTATTATCTCAAATGAACCTCAGAACAGCTTGTGAGATGATTATTATTATGATCTCCATTTTATAGATGAGTAAACTGAGGTTGACAGGAATTAAATGACTTGCTCAGGGGCTTATATCTAGTGACTGAGACAGTCAGGCCTTCCTGACTCCAATTTCATTATCATATTTGCTACACCATCCTGCTGGAACCCAATAAAGCTTCTGTGCATATGGTAGACAATTTGATCAAAGGAGAATTTTATTGTTTCTAAAGGGAAAAATTTAAGAATAGAGACTAAAAACCTGAAATAACTGATAAACCCATAAATGTAATTATTGAGCAAACACCAACATATTATTATTAATATTATTATTATTTTTTTACCAATTCCAGTGTACATTCTTATCTATTTCAATCATGATTGTTGAATCATAGATATATTGACATATTTGCAAAGATCACTCAGGCCCTTTGTCTGTTTGATTACATAACAATGTAAGTAGTGATTTAAGCGGCTTCTCAGATCAGTATGCTATCCATGAAGAACTGACAAATTCTTTCTTTAGGCAAGTTCCAAATGAGGAAAATACAGATCCAAAGGCTTAGTGAAAGATTAGAAAATGCCCTTAATGTAACCTTTAACATCAATAAATTATATCTAGGAAGCATCTCTGTAAACATGAGATGTCTCTCCCTCCCACAAGTCCAAACAGATCACTACTGAGGGCATTAGTAATAAGGGCACATTCAAGCAAGCTCTTTCACCTTTGGAAACAGAGAAAATATAATAGGAAAAGTCTTTATTTTCCCCCTCTTTTATTTTCTTTCCCTCATTTTCTTCCTTCTTCTCTTCTTTCTTTCCTTCATCCTCTACTTCCTTTCTTCTTCCATCTATATTTCCCATTTGTTCTTCTTTTCTTCCTTCCTCTCTTCCCAACCTTTGGTTTCTTCTTCTTTCTACTTCTTCTTTTCCTTCTCCACCTCCTCTCTCTTTATGGGGTTTAAGAAGTAGAGGTGAGATATTTCCTCCCCTCAGAAATTATTCCCTCTTCAGTGAAAAAACTCCCTCTACTAATGCAATTTATCAATTTTTATAAATATTTTATCTTAGAAAGTTATTAGGAAGGCATCGAGAGGTATTAGAGGAAAGACTTGCTTAAGTCTTCCTGGTTCTGAATCTAGCTCTCTTCCAGCTATGGAACATTGCTTTTTATAGCTCATACACATTCGCAAAGAATTCATAGATCTACATCTGAAGGGACCATCAAAGCCACTGGACCTATCCTTCACTATATACATAAACTTTTATATGTATATGTTTGTTTATTGTAAACAATGAACAACTAAATGCCAGACTTTGGGACCTAGTGTTCTTTTTTGTGTATGTGATATATGCACAGAGACACATGCTTAGAAGATTTATGGAAACTCCTAGGTGGCCCGATGGATATGATGTTGGATTTGGAGTCGGGAAATTCTGAATACAAATCTAGCCTCAAATATTTACCACTTGTGTTACCTGGTTAAGTTACTTAACTTTTGTCTATCTCAGTTACTTATCTGTAAAATAGTGATAGCATCCATCATCCAGGATTGTTTTAAATATATACCGAAATAGCATTTGTAATATGCTTTGCAAACATTAACGTATAATATAAATTATAACAATTATTACTGAGCAGGAAACAGATCAAGAGAAATTAAATGATTTTCCAAGGTCACACGATTAGTAAATATCTGAAAAAGAATTTAAACTCAAGTCTTCCTAACTGCAAGTAAAGATTCTATCCACTATGCTTTGCTTCTAATTGGTGGAAACTAATATCTAAAAGGCTTTGTATTGAGCACAAGATGAATAGAAAATATTAAATTTCTCTTTTAAACAGAAGCACATGGGTCCATTGGAGCCAAGAGAGTGTAATAAAGGCAGGGACTCACCTGAGCTAAACTCTACACCCCCCCCTCCCCCGCAAATACGTTTGAATAATGACTTTAAACAAATGCTAGAGAACAGAACCAACAAAAAACAATTTCCCAGACTTAGACACCTAAGAATGTCAGCAGGAAAAGTCTGTTACACCAGGGTGAGGGATGAGCTCGGTCCATTGCAGGCTAGATCCCAGCAACCTGTGCACAGACCTCAAGGTGATTGAATCAATGACAGCAGTGGCAATTCCTGGACCTCTTAGCCGGCAGATGGTAAGGGGAACATATTTTGCATTAGAAAGACACAGGGGTTTCTTTGCTGGCACCAAGGGCAGAACTTCCTTGCATTGCTTATACTTGGATCTTGGTCTTAGTTCTCGATTTTAGTCTCAGTATGAGGAGGAATACTAGAATAGCAATGGTTGTGGCCCAAGGAGAACAGAGAGCTTGTTTAGACTTCCAGAGTTGAAAAGAGGGTTATGGTTATTCACAAATCAATGTACAAGACAGACATACACATTTCCCTAGACCAAGCCAACTTGGAAGAGCCACAAACTTACAGATCCCCAGATTTACCTCTGAAAATAGCTACACTAAAATCCTGAAACCCTTCACTTGAGAAGCAGAACTTCACTTTAGAATAGAGTTAAAAAGTCAAGAAAAAGTCTGGAAATGAGAAAACAACAGAATAATAGTCCTCAGGATAGAAAATTATTATGGTGACAAGGAAGATGAAAATATACTCTCAGAAGAAGAAAAAAGTCAAAATTCCTACATCCAAAGCCTCAAAGAAAAAGATGAATTAGTCTCAGGATATGGAAGATCTCAAAGGGGATTTTATTTTATTTTTAAAAACATTATGAAATATATGCATAGATAGTTTTCAGCATTCGCCCTTGCAAAACCTTGTGTTCCAATTTTTTTTTCTCTCTCCCTTCCCCCAATCCTGAGACAGCAAGTACTCCAATATATATTATGTGCAATTTTTATATTCATATTCCACAAGTATCATGCTACACAAGAAAAATGGAATCAAAGAGGAAAAAATTGAGAAATAAAAAAATGCAAGCAAACAGTAACAAAAAGGAGAAACTACTATGTTATGATCCATATTTAGTCCCCATCATCCTCTTTTTGGATGCAAATGGCTGTCTCCATCCCAAGATCATTGAAACTGGCATGAATCATTTCATTGCTGAAAAGAGCCACATCCATGACAACCCATCATTGTATAATCTTGCTATTGCTGTGTACAATGTTCTCTTGGTTCTGCTTACTTCACTTAGCATCAGTTCATGTAAGTCTCTCCAGGCCTCTCTGAAATCATTCTGCTGGTCGCTTCTTATAGAACAATAATATTCCATAACATTCATACACCACAACTTATTCAGCCATTCTCCAAATGTTGGGCATCCATTCAGTTTTCAGTTTCTTGACACTACAAAGAAGGCTGCCACAAACATTTTTGCACATGTGGGTCCTTTTCCCTTCTTAATGATCTCTTTGGGCTAGAAGCCCAGTAATGACACTGTTGGATCAAAGACACTGAACAGTTTGATAGCATCTTTGGGCATAATTCCATATTGCTCTCCAGAATGATTGAATCAGTTCACAACTCCACCAACAATGTATTAGTGTCCCAGTTTTCCCACATCCATTCCAACATTCATCATTATCTTTTCCTGTCATCTTAGTCAATCTGAGAGGTGTGTAATGGTACCTTAGAGTTGTCTTAATTTTCATTTCTCTGATCAATAGTGATTTAGAGCATTTTTCATATGACTAGAAATGGTTTTAATTTCTTCATCAAATTTTTAAATTAATACAATCAAAATGATCTCTTTTGCATTCCATGATGTACTTTAATATTTCTTTGGCCACAAATTCATTCCTTCTCACGATCTAAGAGGTAGACTATTCTTTGTTCTTCTAGTTTGCTTGTAGTATCATCTTGATGTCTGTCATGAAACCATTCAGACTTTATCTTGGTATAGGATATTAGATAATAGGAAAAGGAAAATGACAAATGTTAGAGGGGATATGTGAAAATTAAAATACTAATGTCCTATTGGTGACATTGCATACTGATTTAACTATTCTGGGTAGCAAAAAAAGAATATATGCCCAATACAAGTTTATACAAGTGTGCATAACCTTTGACTAGGCAATACTACTATTAGATCTATATCCCAAAGAGATAAAAAACAAAAATGTAAAGGATCTATGTGTACAAAAATATTTATAGCAGCTCTTTTAGTGGTTGCAAAGAATTGGAAGTTGAGAGGATGTATCAATTGTGGAATGGCTGAATGAGTTGTATATGTTTGTGACAGAATATTATTGTGCTTTAAAAAATGATGACTAAAGTGTTTAAGAAAAACCTGGAAAGATTTACATGAGCCACTGCAAAGTGAAATGAGTAGAACCAGAAATTTGTATACAGTAACAGCAAAATTGTATGATTTGCTATTGATGATTTAGGTATTCTCAGCAATTCTATGATCCAAGACAATTCTGTAGGACTTAAAATGAAAAGTTCTGTGTGTCTCCAAAATAAACAACAAAACAAAACAAAACAAACTGATAGAGCCTGAATCAAATATATTTTCCTTTATTTTTTTTATTTTTCTAGTTTTTTTTTACCTGTGTTTTCTTTTACAGAAAGACTAACATGAAAATTTGATTTGCATGACTACATATGTATGTATGTATGTACCTATGTCAAATTGATTGTCTTTACAATGAAGGGGAGAAGAGAGAAAGAGAAAATTTGGAACTCAAAATTTGAAAACAAAGGAATGTTGAAATTGTTTTACATGTAATTTGGAAAAACAGTGTTAAGTAAGATTATTTTTTAAAAAGGATATCTCTTTAATAGGATTCTCACAGGATGTAAGCAGTAGCTTTTTAATAAATATTTATAAAATTCTAAATTAACTAAAGGCTAGAGTGCTAGGTTTATTATTTTCTCCCCCCATTATATGTAAAATAGTTTTCAACATTAACTTTTGTAAGATTTTGAGTTCCATTTTTTTTCCTTTCTTTACCTCTCTCCCCTTTCTCCAAGACAGCAAGCAATCTGATATAGGTCATACATGTACAATCATTGTAAATATATTTTTATATTAGTGATGTTGTGAAAGAAAAATCAGAACAAAATGGAAACCATAAGAAAGAAAAAAACCACTCCACCAAAAATGAATGTAGTATGCTTCTATCTGTATTTTCTCCACAGTTCTTTCTCTTTATAAATGCAGATGGCATTTTCCATACCAAATCTATTAGAACTGTCTGGAATGACTATATTGCTGAGAAGAGATAAATCTGTCATAATTGACCATCACATAATCTTGGTTTTACTATGTACAATCTTCTCCTGGTTCTGCTCACTTCACTCAGCATCAGCTCAGTAAGTATATTCAGGCTTTTCTGAAATGGTCCTTTTCATTGTTTTTTATAGAACAATAATATTCCATTATATTCAAGTGCCACAATTTATTCAGCCATTCCTTGATTGATGGACATCCCCTCAATTTCCAATTCCTTGCTGTGGTTTATTATTTTCAAAATGTAGTTATATAAGTATAACTTTCCTCAAGGAATTAAAAGACATGAATATGCATAGAGTGTCCATTCTATAAAATGATACTACATAAATTACTTTCTAAGTCAAGTTGTTTTTGTTTTTTTTTTCTCTTAACCTGTGTTTGCAGGACTGACATGATGACATTATTGTTGCTTTTTAAAAACAAATTATAGTTAGATTCAAGAAATGTGGTTTTTAAATTCCTGTAATTACATGTTATTTCTTTTTACAATAGGGTAGTATGAGCATATCCTCAAGTAGGGAATGAAGACATACATTTTATTTAGATATTATTGGATTCCCTCAACACTGATCTGATCATTTCTTATATTAGAAAGACAGAATCTGTGTGGCCCCTGAGGATCACATTGACTATGACTATTAACACAACTCTGAATAGTCAATGAGCTCAGAGGAACCCCTATGTCATAAGATGGTTATTAGAATCATAGGATCATAAGATTATAGATTTAGGATGAGAAAGGACCTTAAAGTCACCTAGTCAACAATCTTAATTAATTAAGAAATTGAACCCCAGAGAGATGAAGTGACATAAAGTCCTCATGAAAAACATCTTGTAAGTGGGCTTTCATATGTGATAATAATTTCTTTCCTTTGCCTGATTTTGGTTTCAACAGTCTAGTATTCAATAGTTTTAACAAATAGCCACTAATGCCTATCTTTTCTACTAATGCTTTAGTCATTATTGGGAAAAGCACGTAATGGCTTCTTATGATGGTTCAGTCTCCTAAATTGTTTTCCCGGTGGGTACCTTTGACTACCCATAGCTTTGTGACTGAAGGATCCATTTGCTCTTCAAAATGCCAAGATTGTATTTCAAAGAATACAGTCTTAGTTTTTTTCTTTGACTGACAGCTGCTCAAAAAGGAAAAAAAAAAAAAAACATAACCTTGCAGGGAGTATTTGCCATGGCTGAGACTGTTTCCTCCTTAACATTCAGCAGCCAGGCTTGCAAATGATACAGTATTTCTTAAGAGGTTTACCTAGTCACACATTGTTAAAATGTAAATAAAATAAATAAAATGGAATTTGGATCCATGGGGCGCCTACTTTTAATAGCTTTTCCTCCCAGACATGAAACTAATATGAACTTTATCCAAATGGAAGATTTCAGAAGGCTGCAGAAAGTGACAGTTGTTTTTCAGTGCTGTCTGCTACTCATCTGGCTTAAATTTTGAGAGTCAAGGGGCAAATCTGATACCAATGGATTATGTGTTAAGAAGGGATTCATGAATTATGGAATGACTGGGACAGTTATTGGTACTTAAAGACATTGTGTCTCTTCTTGATTATTAATAGAAATGATTTTCCAGAGAAATATTGCAACAACAAAAAAACCTTTCACTTCAGACAGGGCAGCTTTGTGTCCCCTGAAAAGTATGTGATTCAAAGATACTTATAGAAAGTAATTATAATTTGTTTATTATGGATTATTTTTGATGTTGAAGACTAGAAACAATAAGTGACCAATAGAGACTTCTTAGAAGCATCACTAGGAACAAGAGAGGAAATGTAGCATAATGAATAGAGAAAGTCTTTCTTAAAGCTGGAAATTCTGCTTCTGACACACAGTAGGTGTGAAATGCTGGGAAAATTGCCTCATTTCTTTCTGATCTACATAATATCTTACAATTATTAGTTGCAGGGAAGAGAACAACATGTATTGGTAGACAATATTTCCTCACCTAGGAAATCTATAGACCAAAGGCCAATACTATTCCTATTAGTATTATGAGATCACAGATTTGGAGGGGATGTGACCACAGGGTTCATCTAGTCAAGATGTGCCTATATGTTACCCAACTTTTGACTATGGTTTAGTGACCCCAATTTCTGATTGACACTACTAATATAATATAATCATTTGATTTTTTTTTGATGGGGAACCTGATACCCAGAGAGATTAAATTTACTGTTCAAGGTCATAAAGTATTAAGGAACAGAGCTGGCATTCCAATCCATATGCTCTACTTGAAGTCTAATTCTGTTACAATTATCCATTCTCCATTAAATAACAGTTAATGAGGTCAGAAAATAAAGTAGCTAGTTAATGATAATTGCATTATATTGTAGTGATATCTACAATGTTGTTTTTCTAGATCTAGTCATCAATATAAGGGAAATAATAGAGAAGAAATGTTATAAAAACTTTCTTAATCACAACATAGTGCTTAAGTTATCCTGAACCATATATAAGAATTATGTATCTGTATATATCATAGACAAATAATTTTCCAGTTATATATAAAGCAGTTTTTAATAATTTTTAACATTTGTTTTTAAAATTTTGACTTCAAAACTCTCTTTCTCCCTCCCTTCACAACATTCATGAGCTGTTATTTTGCTGTTCAGATATTTTAATGTCTGACTCTTTGTGACTCCACTGGAGATTTTCTTTTTAGATGTCCTGAGTTGTTTATCTTTTTTTTCCTCCAACTCACTTTACCAATAAAGAAACTGAGGCAAATAGGATGAAATTATTTGCCCAGGGTCACATAGCTGGTAAGTGTCTAAGGCTAGATTCAAGCTCAGGAAGCTGAATCTTCCTGATTTTAAATCTAATGCTCAATCTACTGTACCATCTAATTATTCCCAACATTCATGTGAAAGAAGTATTATTGTGCTCATCTATTCATGAAGAAATGGAAAATCACAAAGTAAGTGACTTGCCTAAGATAAACAGTTGTTTGAAGGAGAATTCAGATTTAGGTTTTCTTGAATTCATATGCAGAACTCTTTCCAACATAGCATTGTAATACACTTTTTTTTTTTTTGAGGCAATTGGGATTAAGTGACTTGCCCAGGGTCACACAGCCCAGAAATGTTGTGTCTGAGGCCAGATTTGAACTCAGGTCCTCTGAATTCAAGGCTGGAGCTCTATCTGGTACAATAAATAGCTGCCCTCAGCCCTGTAATATTCCATATATATACACTTCTAAAATGATTAATGCATCAACTTCCTGGACTAAAATGAGGGACTTCAATTAAAAAATTGTGGAAAAGAATCTCAATGCAAGGTAGGAGAGTGAAAGAGGACACAAAGAAAAATAACAATAGAGTTAATCCAGAACACTGTATTTGTTTATATTATGTAAAACAGAGGTAGTAATACCTTGAGTTGAGATAGTCCTCAAGGCTGGTTAAAAACAAAACCTGACATTTTCTTCTGTGTAATGAATTACACGATTGAGTGTCAATATAATTTTATATAGCAGCATCTATTAGGAAACACAAAGACTCAACAATGATATTCTTTCACTTCCTTAGATAAAAAGTATTCATCATTCCAATATTGTTTTGTACTAAAACCAATTTCATGCTTTCAAAATGGTCTGATTTAATTATTAATATCCCTTCATATTTTAATTTTAGTGCATAGTAATGACAACAGTAAAAGACCTGGATGGGATACAAAATTGATATGCTTTTGGCTTCCAACTCGAAGAATAATTGGGTGAAATACAACTTGAGATGAATGAGATCCATATACAATCTAAATATCAGACTCATCTGATGGTACTTACTTTAACACCTTGTTTCTCATTAGTAAACTAATGTCAAGTGCAAGAAGTTATACTGCTTCTGGTCAATAAGTAGTCTATCTGTGACTTGCTAATTTAATGGAACTAGGTCAGTGATGGTGCAATGAAAAGTCCTCAACTTAAAGTTTAGGAAAGCCTGAGTTTAAATTTTGCCCCAGACACGGTAACCTTATGACCCTGGACAATCTTTCTTAGCCTTGCTTTTCTCAGTTTTAAAATGAAGTGATTGGATTCAATGCCATTTAAAGGCCCTTACATATATACGTGTCTGTTTTTCTTTATGTTGAGAAATAACTGTATGCAAAGAAACTCAATATACAGACTCTACTCTCTTAGGCTAATCCTGAATCATTTCAGCAAGCATTTAACTCAAGAAAAAAATTAAGCACCTACTATCTCCATGTCAAACACTAGGGCTATAAAGATGGAGTTAAAATATCCCTTCTCTTCAAAAAGTTGCATTGTAATGGAATAATTCATGTATACCTGGGTGTTATGCTTTACACCATTTCTTTTGGTTAAATATTTTTAAGCATTTCTTTTCCTGGAAACATGTTAGCAAATTACTTAAAATAGTTTTCCTACATTTTATGATCTAGTCAGGATTTTGTGAATTAATTTAACTTTACTTTTCATCCTATCTTTATAAGATAGGTAGTGTTCTTCCAGCACTGATTTTAGAATTCTTTCTCCATAATTCTACAACTCTCTGGTTTCATTCTACCAAGGTTTTTGGCCAGTTGTTTTTTTTTTTTTTTTTTGACAGACTTTTCTATCTTCTATGTACCATTTTTTGAGAGGCCATTATTTATATATTCATTTATTATATAGATACTGAATACTTAAAAATGCCTGGGAATATACTAGATGTTGTTTAGTCATTTAGTTATCTTTGACCATAGCACACTAGGCCCTTCTATCCTCCAGTATTTCCCAAAGGCTTTCCAAATTGATGTTCATGCTTTCATGACAATATCTGTCTCATCCTCTGCTATCCCCTCCTCCTTTTGCCCTCAATCTTTCCCAAGATCAAGGTCTTTTTTTAATGAGTCCTTTCTGCTCATTATGTGGCCAAAGCATGTAAGTTTCAGCTTCAACATGTGACCTTCCAGAGAACAATCCAAATTGATTTTTTTAAGTGTTGAGTGATCTGACCTCCTTGCTCTGCAAGGGACTCTCAAAAGTCTTCTCCAGCATTACAATTTGAAACTTCAGCAGTGTTAAGTATGACTTGAACATTAAGTAAGTCTTGAACCTTATGGTACAACACTCAACCTCACTGTGTGTCCTATTTTCACCTTGCTACTGGAAAAAATAGAGCTTTTAATATACAGATCTTTGTAGGCAAAGTGATGTCTCTGCTTTGATTTCCAGATTTAGTATAACGTTATTCCAGGGAGTAAGTATTTTTTTTTTAATTTCATGGCCACAATCACCATCTGCAGTGATTGATGAGCCCAAGAATATAAACTCTGATACTGCTTTCTTATCTTCTTCTTTGCCAGGAAATTATAGGATCAGTTGCCAAGATAATTTTTTTCTTAATGTGAAGCTTCAAATCAGTGTTTACACTTTCCTTTTTCAGCTTTATCAAGTCTTTTAAAAATTCTTTACTTTCTGCTATCAGAGTGATATCATCTGCATATCTGACATTGTTGATATTTCTCCTGGCAACTTTAAATTCCAGATTTTAATTCATCCAGTCTGGCATTTTGCATGATGAACACTGCATGTAAAAATAAGTGATAATATCCAGTTTTGTAATATCATTTTCTCAATCTTAAAATATCAGTTGTTTTATATTTGATTTTAACGGTTACTTCTTGATGCACATACAGTTCCTCATGAGAGAAGTAAGATTATTTGGTATTCATATCTCTTTGAGGACTTGCCATATTTTGTTGTGATTCAAATAGTCAAAGGCTGTTTTTCTGGAATTCCCTTGCTTTCTTCAGAATCCAACAAATGTTGGCATTAGGCAGAGGAACGAGAGACCAAATTGCTAACATTTTCTGGACTCTGGAGACAAGCAAAGTAGTTTCAGAAAAAACAACAAGAAGAAAATAGAAATAAAAACTATGCTGGGAGACAAAGACAAAAGGCAAATGTGACATTGCCTGAAATTCTTTACCTTCTATTGTGAGGAAAGGATAGAAAATAACATTCACAGATGCCAAACTAAAATAAACTCACACAGTAAATACAATTAATAGTCAGTGGTATTACTACTTTAATAGATCATAAATGCCCCCTGTTAAGGTAGTCCTTGAAATGAATCTTGAAAGTATATCAGAATTGCAAGAGGTAAAGGTGGATAAGTAAGTGGGATGGAGATGAAAGGTCATTTTTTGGAAATAGCAAATATGTCATATTGTCTTAAACATTAAACATATGAGATAAAGTAATGAAATCAGACTAAAAGGAAACATAAAAAGACTACAAAAATTTTAATTAAAGGATTTGCTCAGGGTCACATTATTAGTAAGTATCTGAGTCTTGGTTTGAATTTGGGTCTTCCTGATTTTAGATCCTACATTCTTTTCACTTTGTACCTAGTTTTTATATTTTTTTCAGTATTAATACTCACAAAAGGTAACATTTAGAAATAGATATGGAAGAACATTTAGGGAACGTTTAGATTAGAAGATAATTGCTGTGGGATAGGAATGGGGAAATGTGTAAGTAGCTAAGGAGAACCAAAAGACTTAGCTCCAAGGTATGTCAAAATAGTTGACTTTAAAGATACAGCCATAAAGATAGTCATAAAAGTCATTGATAGATCAGGCTGGTGTTTTCATGCAACTTGGATAGTGATTTCTCCCATCTGAATTTTCATGTTCAGTCAACCACTAAGTACTGAGCACATGGGAGCTCTAGTTCAAGTTGTCGCAACTTTATATAGCTATAAATGCTTTCCCTCCTCCCTCTTTTTTTCCTATGGATGTGACCAATTCATAGTCCTTGGTCATATATTTCTTTTATTACTTCATGTCTTTTTTGTATTTTTTTTATTATTGGCTGATAATGCGATATATAGTCTGCTTATGCTTACCATATGTCCCCTAATTGCTTTTGTGCAACATTGAATTTAATTCTTTAGACACTGATATATTACAACATTAAAAGATTATTAAAATTTACAAGAAAGTCTTATAGTTGTTATTATTTTATTATTACAGTCATATTCTCACATTTTTCTTATATTCTTATTGGCAATGATAATTTTAAGAACAATGTAAAAGAACTTTCTAAATTATAAATCACTGTACAAATGTTGTAAAGCATTCTTTTCATTGTTGTAAAATAATTTGTTGATTTCTGATCAGGAATAGCCTCTTTATGGAATAATATTTGAATAACTTTTTGAAGCTCACAAAATACTTTAAGTATATTAATTTTCTCTTCAAAAATTCTTTAAAAATCCTATAAGAATATATTTTATATATGTATATAATTCACATTTTAGAACAGAAGAAAATGAAGATTGGAGAGTTTGAGTGAGTTAGCATCATCCAGTAAGTTAATATCAGGAATAGGGATGAACTAAGGTGTTTAACCTTTTAAGTTCGCTATTTTTGCCCCTATGCCATGTTGTTTCTATAAAGCATGAATGAAGTCTAGAATACAGCAGCAGGAATACAACCATTAAAAGAAAAAGGATAAAAGCAGCTAAACTGCCAAGCATACAAGAAGATACTCAAGGTTCAGAATTGATATATATTCTTGTCCAGATCCATATCCAACTGAAATCAGGATGTCATATTCAATTCTATGATTAACTCCATAAAAATGAGTGCAATGAACAGGACAATTTTCAGAATGATGAGCATCCCTGATATGTTGGGAATGCCTTAGGGCTACTATAAGTGGTAACAAGGAGCATAAATTAGGGTTATCACTGCACCCCTGTTGCGTTTATTTATGTATTTATATACTATTTATGGTTCAGCCCCATGCTTTCACTCAGCCTTATGATTGGTCTCTCCTTAGGTGATCCCTTGGTGCGAGGCTATTCCCCACACAGTGCGTTGTCTTCTGAAAGGACACACTGAATCTGTGTGCCCAACTGCAATGGCATTTGCTGAAGGAGGGAACGCCTCTTCAACCTCAGGGCAAGTAGAATTGCTCATTTGAAGAGAGCTCTTTCCCCTCCATCACCCAAGATGATGTGTTTCAGGTAATTTATTCCTACTTACAGAAGCTAACTCGCTACTCATCTGCCCCCCTCCTTCCCTTGCCTTTTTTTGAGGGTGAATCTAGCCCAGCGTGGGGGAGATCTGATATGCAGGGACTGAAGTCATAATTACAGACTCACTGTATGGAGCCGTGTGAGACGGTGGCCTGACTGTGAAGCATTCTGTTTTGTCAATAAGCTTACATCAATACTTGGCAGGCATTTCTACTGCTTTAATGTTTTGGAATATAGAGCAGACATAGCTGCTAATATCAAATTGGAACGACTTTGCATTTGCAATTGACAAATCCCATTTTAGAAATATGCATGAACATGAGGATCAGATGAAGCTTTTAACATTTAATTTTTTTTTCTAGTAGGGATGTCTTTGATCTGGTCCTAATTTACCTGTTGTTGATTTCCTGAATCTTTGCTAATCCCTCACATCAGAGATGGTCTCTCCATCAGAGAAGCAATTAACAAAATCCCTGACTGGAGTACATGAGGCATCTGTTATAGAAGTATAAAAGGTTAACTAAAATCCCAACACACAGAGGATATGTCAGCTGAGGACAAATTAGTAGAAAGCTTTCGTTGTAGGCGCTACAAGGTTAAGGTGGAGCATATGTATGATAAAAAAGGTTGTTTCAGAGAACGACAATTTGTTTTTTTGCCTGAGAAGTTTGAGTTTGGAGAGGAAGGAGGCATGATGATGGCTTAAAACTATTCAAGCTCAACTAATAATATCTTGCAAAAGGAAGCCAATTTTTTTCACTCCATCTACTTCTAAATTCAAACAGAAAACCAATGATCTATCTCTATTTCATAAAATTATTTAGAAAAGAAAAATCAGAGAATTATATTTAATAATCACATAATCACTATTCAGCAGTAGCTTGATACATTGACTACTTGGATTAGGGAAGATGAAAAGACACACAGTCAGTATTATCAGACTGCTGTATGTCACTGAAGTAATTTTGACTTATTGTGGAGAAGTGGTATAGAAGAGATCATCAAAGATATTTGTATGGCCCCTTGGATATAGCACTGAACAAGCAGCCACGAAGATTCAAATTCAAATCTTTTTTCAAATAATTATTATTTTCGTGAACTCTGGTCTTAACCTCTACACAACATTCTTCAGCCTCAGTTTCCTCAAGTATAAAGCGGGAATATTAATAGCAATCACTTCCCAGGATTTTTGTTATGCACATTTAAGATAATATATGTAAAGTATTTTGAAAATAATAAAGCTTATATTAATATTATTATTATTAGCATTAGTCAAGAGAAGTGTTAGGACTGCTCATGTAAAATTACAAG
The DNA here is from genome assembly GCF_016432865.1 of Antechinus flavipes. Lineage (NCBI taxonomy): Eukaryota > Metazoa > Chordata > Mammalia > Dasyuromorphia > Dasyuridae > Antechinus > Antechinus flavipes. The sequence goes on from NC_067403.1 coordinate 54,436,332, forward strand.
ACTGATAACATGAGTATTTACACACTTAGCTAAAAACTAGTTTAAGATACACAACAACTCTTTTGTCTTAGTAAATAATTTCTATATAAAGGATCAAAGAAGATGCATAGAGAATGAAACATTTGTTGAAGGAATATTCTCAGTGATGAGATTAGGGATTTTGTGAGCTATGAAATTTATATGGTAAAAATGGTGAAGTAAAGAAAGGGATTCAGTTGAGCTTTCTCAAATCTCCCTCCAAGAAACATTTAAAAAACACCTCAAAATAAATTTTGGAACAACAGAAGCCACAAAAGACTAAGGTAAAGCAATGGTCCAACCAAAGACAACATTAAAAATCAGGAGGAAATGTCTGTTGTATTGAGGTGAGAGTAAAATACAATCCAGTGGCAAGATAGTAGCAAATTTTGGGGGGAGGGTATGAATGAATGGTAGCAGTAGCTTCTGAAGCTCTCAACCCACAGATAGTAATGAAATAGGAAAATTGGGCGTAAAGAGATTATGAGGACCCTTTGTTAGCCAAGGTGCAGAATTCTGTTGCATTGTTTATATGCAATTTTTGATAGCAGTCTTAGAGTAAAGAGAACTAACAGTCAGAGGATGTGGTTCCAAAGAAGCAGGAACCCTAATCATGGTTTCAGAGGGGGAAAGAGATTTAAAGTTGCTCACAGTCCAGAAGAACAGTGACCACACCTCTCCTCAGATCATACCCCCTTTGAGGAGCTGAAAACTTGCAGATTTACAGAACTAGCTCTAAAAACAGTAGCCTGAAAAATCCTGAAGTATGAAACAAAGCTCCCTTCAACCTGGAAGCAGAGCTCATTTTAACATAAAGTTAAAAGTAAAGAAATAGGCTAGAAAAAAATGAGACAAAGAAAAGAAACTGAGCTTTAAAAAGTTGGGAATGTCAAAATAAATTCACAAAAAGACAACAATGTAAGCACAGCTATATCCAAAGCTTCAAAGGGAAAAAAAGTGAATTGATCTCAGGCCACAAAAAAAATTCCTGGAAAAGCTCACAAGGTTTTTTGAAAATCATATAAGAGGTAGAGGAAAAATTTAAAAGGGAAATGGGAGTGATTCAAGAAAATAATGAAAAAATATTCAACAACTTGGAATTGGATTAACAAAAATACTGAAGACAATAACACCTTAAAAACAGAATAGGCCAAATGGTAAAAAAAAGAAATACAAAAATTCACAAAAGAACATAACTTCTTAAAAAGTAGGGTTACCCAAATAAAAAAGGAGTTACAAAGACTCAATGAAGAAAATAATTCTTTAAAAATTAAAATTGGCCAATTTTAAGCTAATGATACCAAGGTTGAGGAGAGATAATTTGAGAATTATTGGATTACCTGAAAGCAACAGTCAAAAAAACAAAAGAGCCTAGACATCATATTTTGAGAAATTATTAAGAAAAGTTGTCCAGGTATCCTAGTACCAGAGAATAAAATTGAAATTGAAAGAATCTATCAATCACTTTCTGAAAGATATAAAAAAAGTGAAAGCTTCCAGAAATATGATTACAAAATTTGAGAATTCCCAGGTCAAGTAAAAAATATTGGAAACGAAGACTGAAACAGTTCAAATATTGCTGTGCTACTGTCAGAGCAATACAAGACTTAGCAACTTTTATTTTATGACAGTTTGAAATATGATCTTCTGAACATCAGGACCTAGGATTGCAACCAAGAATCACCAAGAAAAACTTAGAACAATCCTTCAGGAGAAAAAAATAAAGTGATATTTCATGCAATAGAGAATTTTCAAATTCAAATGATGAGATTAGAGTTGAATAGGAAATTTGAATTTCAAATACATCACTCAAGAGAAACACAAAAAAGTAAAGAGGAAAGAGAAATCATAAAGGTTTCAACAACATTAAACTTTTTACATCCCAATATGGAAAGATAATTCTTCTAACTCCTAATAACTTTATCATTATCAGGAAAGTTAAAAGGAATATACATAGGCAGGTATGAGTTGACAATGAATGGATGGTACTTTAAAAATAAAAGTAAAGGGTCAGAAAGAGTGATGCACAGGGAGAAAGAGGAATGAAGAGTTGGAATGGGATAAATTATTTCATTAAAAAATGTGCAGAAGAGCTTTTATAGTGGAGGGGAAGATGAGAGGGTAGCATACAATACTTCAACCTAGCTCTTATCAGAATTGGCTCAAAGAGGGAATAACATATATAAACAGTTGGGTCAAAATCTCTTATAGGAAAGTTGGAGGGGAAGAGGATAAAAGAAAGGGGCTCTCATTAGGAGATATAGTATTCAGAACCAAAACAATTTTGAGAAGGGAAAAGTTGAAAGGAGACAGAGGAACAGAGAGGGAGAAGGAGGAGAAGTAAAAAAGAAAAAAAATAGGATAGGAGGGAAATCATAACTGTGAAAAGAACCTGTAGATCAATCTTCTCTGGTGAAGTCATTATTTCTCAAAGATTAAAAAAAATGAGTCAACTTTATAAGAATACAAATCATTCTTCAAATTTATAAGAATACAAATCATTTTTCAATTGATAGATGATCAAAAGATATAAATAGTGGTTTTCAGATGAAGAAATAAATCAAAGCTATTTATAGTCATGTGAAAAAAAATGATCTAAATCACTATTGATTAGAGAAATGCAAATTGAAAGAACTCTGAGAGTAACATCTTACACATATTAGAGTGACTAATATGACAGAAAAGGCAAATGACGAATTTTGTTGGGGATGTAAAAAATACTAAATACTAAAGCACTGTAGGTAGAGTTATGAACTGATCCAGTTATTCTAGAGGTTGATTAGGATTACATGCCCAATGAGCTGTAAATCTGTGACCCAGCAATACTATTATTAGGTCTTTATCCTAAAGAAAAAATTTTTTAAAAGAAAAGTACATATATGTACAAAAGTATTTATAATAATTCATTTTGTTGTGGTAAATAATTGGAAATTGAGGGCATCTCCATTCTTTGGAGAATGGCTGAACTATTTGTGATGTATTATTGTTATGGAATACTATTGTGCTATCAGAAAAGGCAAGCAAGATGTTTTCCAAAACATCTGTCAAGACCTGGGCAAAACGAGGAGAATAGTGACGGCACAGTGACAGCAATATTGTATAACAGTCAACTGTGAATGGCATAGTTATTCCCAGCAACACAATGATCCAAGGCAATTATGAATGACAAAAAATTTCTCCATCTCCAGAGAAAGAACTGATGGATTTTGAATGAAAATTAGTTTTATTTTTAAAATTATTTTTTCATGTATTTGCGTGTATGTGTGTATATTTTGGCCTTTAAGTTCTTTTACAACTTGACTAATATAGAAATATGTTTTACATGACTGGACATATAAAACTTATATCAAATTGCTTGCCTTTTCAAGTGAGGGAGGGAGGAAGAGAATTTAGAACTTAAAATTTAAAAAAGAATATTAAAATTTATAGCATTTTATAATATATTTATAATGTATATGCATGCATGTATATAAATATGCCTATATAGCTATCTATCCAGTTATCTAATTAGATATTACTTTGTCTTCATGCCTTTAAGGAATTTATTTTAGTGTTGAGTTATGTTTCTCACCATAAACTAGAAACTGATTCTTTTTCTGGTGTCTTACAATACCACTTGTTCAAGAACTGTAGCCCCCAAATTAATTATTTAGTGAACATTCTCTTTTTTCATAACAAAAACATTGATCATCATATTCAAATACTCATTATGCTTTTTAAAAGAAACATACCATTGTCCCTAATAACCTGATGTGTGGAGAATGAGGTTACTTACATCTTCGTTTCTTAAAAGAAGACCAGTCTACATTCTGAGCATAAATTGAGGTAAATTAAGTTACTGGTCTCACCATCTATTTACTCTAAAATTCTCCCAGTTCTTCAAACTTACTGAAAATGAGATCCTTAGTTCTTGTTTTTTATTTCAAACAACTTTCCCTGTAAAGGTATTGTATAATCTCTTTACTCTTTGTCCTTCGGTGATCCTTCTCAGCTTTGTAAAATGGCAGAAGAGCTTAAGCTTAGTTTAACTTTTGAGAATTAAATTCACACCATTTCCATATTAAATTATATATAATGCACCTTACTAAATGCTAAAGAGAAAAATTGTCTCCACTGTCATGAAACTTATTGTGGGAAGACAATCAAATCATGAGGTATTAGAGGAGGAGTTTAGTAGAGGAATAGAGAAAAAGTGGAAAACATATTTTCATGTAAAAATAGGAGTAAGGTACAGAAATATAGAAAGGCCTTTATAAAATAGTTCAAAGTGATAAAAAACAGAATAAAATGAATGGAATATACCATATAAAAATGACAGCAAATAGAAATGAAAAGTATCCTGATAGAATACTTAGAGGAAGTGACTGAAAAAGTGCTATGACACTCTATTAATTAAAATTAATCATTTTAAATGTAGCTACTAAGCAAAGTTAGAAGGTTGAATGGATTTAAAGTGTTGAATTTTAATAAAATACTTCATAAAAAAGAAAAATAATTTTAGAATGTAATTATTATAGATCCAATATACTAGTTAATGCAAATAAAATCACCTACTATTTGTGAATACATGCACTGCTTTTGTAAATGCTTTCAATCTACTAATATTATAACTTGCAAATTAAATTACAAGCTTAATTTTTTGAGGGAAGAAACATTGTAAAAATGTTCTTTGTAGAGGCATTTTCCAAAGCAGAAACTGGGAATTGTGTGAAACCCACTACTTTTATTTTGAAACTCAATTCTGGATTTAATTCAGTTTCCTTTCTATTCAATTATGGGTCTAGTCCAAATTCTATCCTGTGAGTAAACTTTATTCAATTATGAGAATTATGAGAAAAATTGATTGAATTGTTTGGACCTAACCTTTAATGGTTGGGAGGTGGACTACTGCTCCATGCAGTTTAGAGAACCTTGACTAATTTCCTAGGGCTTGCTGATCAGAAACCCAGTCAGATCTGAAAACTGTTCCAAGGAGTTTCTCACAATTATACAACTCAAGCAACTCCTTTGTTTTATCTGAAAAATGGGTTGTGCTGAACAATCAGTTGTTGTTTCCATATTCCTTTCAATTTAGACACTTCAAGGAGGCAGTGAGATACCTCTTTTTCTGATTTTAGGGAGTTGAAAACGTTTACTTGCCCCAACTTTGGAAATTTATCATATTTTCTCCAATTAGAAATCAGATAATCTAATCTTGTGTTCTGATTTATATGCTATTAATTGTTTTCTTTTAATATATTTAAAACCATCTCCCTTTATTTAAGATCCAGTAGTAAACTGAGGAGGCCTGTTCCCTATTTGTTATGCAATTGGCATGCACTATATAATCTATATAATAACGTTAAGAAGTTCAAACCTTTGTTTCCTCATTTATTTCAGAATTTGCTCATGAAAAAAAATTACTTTCACCTAAATATACATAAAACCACAACACTGCATTATTATATATCACATGATTTTAAATATGATGCATCTACAAAGATAGTGAGTATCCATTCTTTGTGGGGTATGTGTGTTTCATACCTATTTTTTAGATTTTTGTCAGCATCTGAAATGTTTATTTCCTTTTATATAACTGACCCTAGAACACATCATTAATTTTTTATTACTCATTAACATTTCAGTAGCCAAAGAAAGCATAAGAATTTACTTTTAGCAAATACAAATTATGTTCATAAGAAAGGAAACAATCATTTTGGATAAGGTGAAATAACACATATACTTCTCAATTATTTCCAGTCAAAATCATAGAATAAAACGGAAGCTGACCTTTGGTATCTGCCAATTTCTCTCATCTTCACTCTCCATTTATTTCCCTCATCATCTATTTTATGTTACTGAATAGAATAATGGAGTATGTATGCAGGTGAATATAGAAGATCTGCATGCTAATTATGTCTTCCCCTAGCTGGCTCTATGATTTTTGAATGATCATTTAATTGCTTTAGGCCTTTGTAAATCTTTTTTTAGAAAAATAAGATGGTATTGGCATAGATGATCTTTAATGTCTCTTGCTTTCAGGTAGCTCTTAAAGTTGCAAAGAAATTTTGGGACATAGCTAGAAGAAATCAGTATAATTCAGACTAGGAGTTCCAGAAATACCAGTCTGATGAAGCTTATAGTCTTTCACAGAATAATGCTTTAAGATGAATAAAATATACAGTAATATGAATTAAAACAATTTTATTAAATATTGTTATCAACATAACAAACAACAAAAGTTCACAGATGCCAGGTTGAATCCCCTTATTGGGAAACTGAGGCACAGGAAAATGAAGTGGTCTTCCTCAAAGTCATATAGGTAGTAAGAAAAACCTAGGTCTTCTTGCTCCAAATCTACCTCTCTTTCAACTATGAAAATTACTTGTATTTAACTACTTAACAAGTTCTTTATATTATAACTGTAAGGTGCTGAATAATGTTTTTGCTTTTAGAAATGATATAACTACTTTCTATGCCCATTCTTTCCTCACCCCTCACCCTTCTTATTGATTAAGACTCAATTTATTTAGGGATGCTGTATAGGTATATCAACTCTTAGAACTCCCTCCCTCTCTCCCTCCTTCACCTTCCCACCCTCTCTCTTTCCTTCCTCCCTCCGTCCCTTCCTACATTCCCTCCCTCCTTCCTTCTTTCTCTCTTTACTTTTTTCTTGCTTCATTCCTTTCTCTTTTTTCTTTCTCTCTTTCTTCCTTCCCTTCTTCCTTTTTTCTTTCCTTCCTCCCTCCTTCCTTCCCTCCTTCCTTTTTTCTTTTTTCTTTCCTTTCTTTCTCTTTCTTCCTTTCTTCCTTCTTTTCTTCTTTATTTCCTTCTTTTCTTCCTTCCTTCCTTCCTCTTTCTTTCTCCCTCCCTTTCTTTCTTTTTTCTTTCTCTCTCTCCTTTCTTTTTCCCCTTTCTTTCTTTCTTTCTCTCCATTTATTCTCTTCTCTTCTCTTCTCTTCTCTTCTCTTCTCTTCTCTTCTCTTCTCTTCTCTTCTCTTCTCTCTCTTCTCTTCTCTCTCTCTCTCTTCTCTCTCTCTCTCTTTCTCTCTCCCTCCTACACTCCCCCCTCTTTCTTTCTTTCTCTCCCATCTCTCTTTCTCCCTCTCTCTCTCCCTTTTTCTTTTTCTGTCTGCCTGTCATCTCCAATCTAGATTCTTCCTATTTTTCAGGACAATTGGGCATTAACCTTTTTATGAACTCTGTATTCTTCTCTTAATGACTTGATTGCTTTGCCACTTATACACTTTTCTACCTACTCTGCCTTCACACTGGTTGTTCTCATTACTGAAAAGTCGTTCTTCCTCATTTTTGCCTCTTAAAATAGCTTCCTTATTTCACTCAGTTTTTGAGTTTTCCTATCTGAAACTACTTTGTATTCATTCAGTACGTATTTTTCACAAAATTATCTATGTATATATTGGTTTCCTCTAGTAAAATATAAGCTCTGCTGAAGAGAAGGATTCTTCTTATCTTTTTTTATCTCTAGCATCTGGCATAGTGTTTGCCATGTGATAAATGTTTATTCAATTGATTCTTCCTTCAAATCTCCTTCAGGTATTGTTTATACCATAAAGCCTTCCTTGATTTCCTCCGTTAGTTGTTCCTGTTCTTTCACTCCTTAAATTGCTGAGTATTTGTATCTGTATTTATTTTGCTTCTTACATTTAAGCTCCTGTAGGCATGGGAATGCCTCCATTCTACATTTGCATGTCTAGCATCTTACACAATGCCTTGCAAATGGAAGTTTGGTAAACTGAGATGGAAGCAAGACTGATAGACAAGAAAATAGTGTATTCCTTTTTTTGGATCTTCTGGTTAATAATTTTGAGTTCTAGATTTGGACAATGAAGCTATGAGAATGTGCTAATTTTTAGTGGTTTAATAATAGTAATATCCTATTCATTCTTTTCTTCTTCCTCCTTCTCTTCCATCTTCTCTGAAGTAACTTTATGTATAGTTGACTTAATATTTACTTTAAAATCTACTTTACTGATAGGAGTACAGAGAATGCATTATATCAATTCAAATTTACATATATGTGTATATATACAAACATGTAGTAACTGTGCATATCTACAAATGCACATACATGTGAATATATATTATATATGTGTACAATACACACATGTATGTGTGTGTGTGTATATATATGTTTCCTCATATGTATTGCATCTGTAATTAGGGTTTTTTGTCACATTTATGGCTCCTGTGTGTCTTACTGTTCTTTCTCTGCCTTTTCCATTAAACTTGTAGTGTTCTTCAAACTCACTGTCGCAGAGGCAGGTTGGTACTTCTCCCCATCAGTGCTCTAGGAGTACACTTGAAGGTTTATAGTGTAATTTTTGTCATCAGTGTAAGCACTCATTCTTGTTGTATTATCCCCACTATTAACCACCAATGACTAGTGCCTCCAGTTCAATTTAATTAACTGATATCAATTAGCTTTCACAAAGGGGTATTTACTTCAAAGACATGGCAAATTCCCCTCCAACACTTTGAAGGCATACTCTCCTGGCATTTAAAACTCACATCATACCCTCCAATCTCTTTCACACAAAACAAAATAGATACATCTAGTCAAAAAGAATAAAAGAAAAAAGAAAACAAAGGAAAACAAAAAAATGAAGACCTTTGTTCACAGAACCTGATTTTAGCCCTGGATGGGCAGAGGGCCAGAATCCTTTTCCCTTGCAATATTGTCTCTCATTGTGTGCTTCCTTCTGTCTCTTCCTCCTCCCTCTTTCTCCTTTCTTATCTCTCTCCCTCTCTGTTCCTATTATTACCCCCTTTCCTCCCTTCTTTTCTTCCTTTCCTCACTTTGTGTCCTCCCTCCCTTCCTTTTCTTACCCTTTCTGTATTTCTCCTCTTTTTTGCCTTTCTCCCTCCTCTTGTCTTCCCTCTTCCATCTCTCCTAAGTTTTTCACTCTATCTCCCCTCGTCCTTTATCCCTCACTTTCTGTCCCTATCCCTTTCCTCTCCATCTTTTCATCTCCTCCTTTTCATTCATCCTCCCCCTTCTCCTTCTCTCTTAGCTTTTTACATGTTCTTCCTCCTCTCCTTTATTTCTCTCTCCTTTTCTCCCTCTCTCCCTCTCTGCTCTTCTTTATATTTTCCCCCTTTTCTCCTCTGATTCCTAACTCTTTAACTTCCTATTCCTCTGAACCCCAGGAAGATTCCCAGGTTATATGTTGCTTACATCAGTACTACCCTTGTGCCTTATTCTAAGCAACAGAACCAAAAAGGACTGGGCCCCATATATAGCAGCCTGAGTTTTTGAATTTATCATTGATTGTTGACTGAATATCTCCAATATTCTAAAAACACTCGTATCATCCCTTTATATATTTTAACCAAAATGGCCTAGGGGATGCAGTGGACAGAGTGTGTCTAAAGTGTCTTTTGCTATATTTCCTTTCTGATCTGAAATGTGTAGAGTTTGTTTGATTTAAAAAACAATGGCTCGAGCTTCAGCCATTTATTCCTTTATGGCTTAAATCCCTCCTTTGGGTATATTGTTCTGTTTCATAGCCTCATTCTTCTGGTCTGCTGATTTGAGTGGATATTTACTGTACAGGAGAGATCACTAGGTCAAGTGTGGTTGGAGGGGGAATGGAGTGGATTGGACAGGGTTCCAGTGTGATTTTGAACAAGAATATGGGATTCTAGAAGAAAGGGAGACTTGGGGTTGGGTTTGGGGATTTTAACTCTTCCCAAATTGTGGGCGAGTGCACAGGGTAATTGTGCATACTGGTGTTCTGTGCAGATGTTAGGATATAAAATCTTTTAAAGGCGAATGGCAGTTGCCACTCCATCAACTATTCAGATTGTCAGAGATGTATCAGCCAACCCTAACTACCCTCAGCAGGCAAGTTGGAGCCAGCCTGCTGTTTAATAACCAGCATTTAACAAGAAATAACATGTAGCTGGGGCGTGTGGTTTAAAACATTGTGTTAAGCATCATTAAAAACCAGCCTCCTAAGAGTCATATTAAAAAAGAGTCCTTCCTTTCCATAATAAAACATTTCTCTGTGACTGCTTCGATTGAGTGTCTAACAATACAAACAAAATGCCTCTTAATTTACTGTTCCACTTAAGGACCAGAGTTGCTTGAGAGCTGCAGAGGCACGTGAAGAAAGTTAAACTATCATTTCCCAATCCTGCCTAAGCAGGGGAATAAAGTGTCAGGAGTCTGAGAATTTGGAACTCTTCCTCCTCTCTTTGACTTCTGATAAGTCAGGTGAATAAGTTTGATCTTAGATACATGGGATCAATAGAATGACAGCTTGTGATTAGTGCCATAGTGTCATGTGGTCAAGATTCTCAAAAAGGATCCAGAAGAAGAAGAGGAAAAGCTTCCTTATATTTTTGTTTCCTTCACATTGATAGTAGTTCCCATGGAATTAAATACTTGTTAGAACACTTTTTAGGGGAATAATAAAGAAGTACAAAGTAAATGTCAACTACTTGAGAAATGATTAAAAAACTTGTGGATAAAGCATTAGAAAATATCATTCATCTATAAGAAATGATGAAGATGAGTAAATCAGAGAACCATAGAAAGCTACATAAAACTGCTGCAGAGTAAGGTAAAGCAGAACCAGGGAAATAATATACACAATGACTCCAATATAAATAGAAAACCAACAAATAATAGAAATTTACTTCATTGAAATCATGATGACCAAATTTGTCCCTGAAGAATCAGTATCACAATGTTTCTCTCCCTTTTTTGCAGAGATTGGGAACTATGGGTATAGAGTACTATTTGCAATGTCTAACTTGGTTCAAGTATTGACTTATTTTGCTGAACTCTTTATTTTCTTTTTCTCCTCCCTCCCTTCATATGTTTTAAAAATGACTGAAGGAGGATAGGGAAATACTGGAAAATAAAGGCGATATAAATACAAAATGTATATGGAAAAACAGTGCTTTCTGTATCTGATGATAGATGGGCTGCTAGTGGTCACTCATTATATTTATTAAAGAAAAAGAGCTTACAACAGTGCATAAGTAGAACTGCATTTCTAGTGCTTTTATGTTCCCAATTGCTGGCATTACTCTAGGAAGGAAAATATCTTTCATACTTAAATGTGCTTATTTATAAGGTCTATGTTCTTGCTACTGCAAAATGAATATGAAGATATTATTATAGCTACTGAAAGACAGATAAGAACATGGTGAATTGCAATAATTTGAATTTCTAGGAGCTCATGATGTGGAAACTCCATCCACTAACACAGAGTGCATCTTTTCAAGCTGATTATTTATTCCTCTCCAGACACTCATATTTCAGTTAGTCCAAATTAAACCTGCTTGATGTTTTCTATGTGGAGCATTCCATATCCAACCTCTGTGATTTTATCCTTGCTATTTATGCTAGAATATTCTCCTTTCTCACTCCCAGCTCTTGAAATTTCAAGGTATATTTAATGCCATTCCAAATAAAGTGTTTGTTAATTATTCCAGTAGTTAGTCCCGCCTTTTAATTATTTGCTTATTATTTTGTGTTTTTATTTTCCACCAGATAAATATAAGATCTTTGTGATAAAATACTGTTTCTCTTTTGTCTTTGTATTCCTAGAGATTCTTAGAAGTTGGTGAATAGTAGATACCCCAAAATATGTGATATAACAGAGTCATGGTTTTAAAATCATAGAGCCAAAATTCCCATTTTAAGCCTGCTTTTTATTTGTATCTATGTGGGCAAGTCATTTAACCTTCTTGGGTCACAGTTTTTTCATATGTAAGACAAATAAGTGAATTAAGTGAATAATCAATAAAATTAAAGTGCCTACTATACGCCAGACCCTGTTTTAGATACTGGGGATACAAATCTGAAAAAAGAAAGGCATTCTCTGTTCTCAAGGAGCTTATAATCCAATGAGGGAAGAAACATAAAAGAAAGCTGAATAAGGAAGAGGATATGGGAGGTGAGGGAAAAGTCTTGTCAAAGGTAGAGTGGTGAAATCAAAGAAGTCCCAAATGAGAACAGTGGGAATAGAAAATGAGGAGGTGGAAAATATTTCTTGTTCTTACTCCTTTAAAGCTTCACTCTTCAATCAGAGGGACAGAGGATACTGATGAAGTGTGAGTGCTAAAGCTTTTTGGATCTTGCAAGATGCTGAAATTTCTCATTGATGAGGTTCCTGTGGGGATGGTAGAGAAACCAAAGAAAATGGGAATCCAGTGGGAAATGAGTATTATTGAAATAAATGACCTCTCAGTTAGTTTCTAGCTCCAGATCTAATATTCTATGACTTTGAAGATGAGTCTTAGGGAATTGCCTAAAACGTATAAATGTTGTCACTCTTCCAGAATTACATAGCTATTAACAATCAGAGACAAGATATGGACATGGGTCTTTTTACAGATAAAAAGCTACTGGCATGGGGTACCATATGCAATGTCTAACTTTAATTGAAGTATGATTCATTTTAATGAACATTTTTTAAAAATTCTACTTACAAGGAATAAGATAGATGAAAAGAGGAAAGAAAAGAGGTGAAAGAGGTATTATGTCAGGAAATGTATTTTAATTTCATTTATTTCCTAATATCATTAGAGGCATTTTTTGTACATAACACAATTTGTCTTTGAAGTCCTTCCATCATGCATTTATACATAGCTTCCCCATCCTACCCCCAGTCTTATCTGCTCTTGAGACCTCTAGATTATCAGTACAAAATATGTTACCTTAATATAACAACATATTTTTTCAATGTATTAGCCAATTGACAAATGTTTGTTCAATTTCTTTTCTCTTCTTTCTCTATTATGTCTTCCTTTTAATTTTATTTTTAATTTATGAAATGAAACAAGCATTTCTGTAACACAGTAGAATAAAAAAGATAATTACATATGAAACTGCAAATCTACTGTGTAGAACTTGTATACTTTGTAAACATATAATAAACTTATAATGTAAATTTATTTTCCTTTTTTATAAGGAATGACTGACTCTGGAAGGGGGAAGGAGAAATGTAGTTGAAATAAAAACAAACATAGCAGTGAAATTTATTTAAAATAGATTGTAATGAATGGATGCCCATCAATTGGAGAATGGTTGAGTAAATTGTGGTATATGAATGTTATGGAATATTATTGTTCTGTAAGGAATGACCAGAGGATGAATACAGAGAGGCTTGGAGAGACTTACATGAACTGATGCTAAGTGAAATGAGCAGAACCAGGAGATCATTATATACCTCAATAATGATACTGTATGAGGATGTATTCTGATGGAAGAGGATCTCTTCGATAAAGAGAGCTAATTCAGTTTCAATTGATCAAGGATGGACAGAAGCAGTTACACCCAAAAAAAGAACACTGGGAAATGAATATAAACTGCTTGCATTTTTGTTTTTCTTCCCGGTTATTTATACCTTCTGAATCCAATTCTCCCTGTGCAACAAGAAAACTGTTCGGTTCTGCACACATATATTGTATCTAGGATATACTGTAACCTATTCAACATGTAAAGGACTGCTTGCCATCTGGGGGAGGGAGTGGAGGGAGGGAGGGGAAAAATCGGAACAGAAGTGAGTGCAAGGGAGAATGCTGTAAAAAATTACCCTGGCATGGGTTCTGTCAATAAAAAATTATTTAAAAAAATAAAAATATTGTAAAATCCATTGATTCTCATTCATTTATTTTGGGTGTTGGTGTGATCATTCCCCCCCCCACTTTTTTTTTTTTTACTCATTTTCATGCTAACATATTAAGGAGTTTGCATTTGTGTTAAGGAAGTAATGGCATCCAACTTTGGTTTTATAAAATACCTTATATGGATAAAAACATAGTTAATGGTCACAAGTGAATTATTTCTAGTCTACTTCTACAACAGATGGTACCACCAAAAGCTGAAATCAACCAAGAATAGTGAATTAGTAATGGATTGATTTTCAGCAAAGGCTTTTTAAAATATGCAATTGAATTTCATTTCTGATTTTATATGGAAGTAGTATTAAACACTTTTCAGGAAAAAAAAATAACAGCTTTGTTTTGGTTCAGCAACCACTAAAATGTCCAAGTTCAGATGATAATATTATAACCCAGGAATGTGATTTCCAAAATTCTGATGCTTAAAAAAAAATCCAGTCTGGTTCTTTTCTTTGTGGGAAAACAAATCTTTCAATTGAGTACTGAGAAAAGCTTCTTTACACAGATTTGTTGCTGTAAGTGATAGAAAAACTTTCAAATTAGCTAATTCAGGCTATTTAAAAAAGACTTGAAATACTATCATACCCTAGTCTCTCATTAATTCATAAAGGAGGAAGATGTATGTTTTCTTAAAGGAGATCACAATCAAATGAAAGGGGACAGAACAAAGTAGAAGGAAAACCCACTAAATAAAAAAGCAATTGAGGACCATTAGAAATAATCATTTCAACCACTTCAAATGTAAAAAAAAAAAAAATACTCATGTAAATTATTCCTAACAAGTCTCTCAATCTTTACTTGAATGTTCCCAGTCACAGAGCATTGATATATCAACACGGTAGGTCAATTCAGTATATTGATTCTCTATTTCTAGAGTTGGAAGATATATTCCTATCAGTCTAAAAATTCCCTTCTCCTAGATAGATCACAGGATTTCTATCTTTTAATGTATTAAGTCTTAGAAAATTGTCTCAGAGAGGTTGGGATTTGCCCTTGGTCACACATCCAGTACTTGCCAGAGGCAGGATTTGAATGTAGGTCATTGTAACTTCAAGTCCATGAATTTATGCACCGTTTCATGGTTTCTGTTATGGTTGGAAAATATTCCCTCTAATTGAGCTGAAATCTGCTGCAGTTTAACTTTTACCCATTGGTCCCAGTTTTGATCTTTACAACACAACATAATACATTTCATCTATTTTTAATATGATAAGCCTAGAGGAGCTTCACAGCATCTATGATATCTTCCCACCCCAGCTCATGTTTTTTCCTTCTTTTGGACAGAGAGTTTCCGTTTTCCAAATCATTCTTTGCAGGATATACTTTTGAATCGTTCATCACGCCAGTCACTGATCCCTGAATTGGAGTTCACCTGTAGTGTTCTCCAGTTCTCTATCCTTTTCAATGAATGAATCAACATTCATTTATTAAGCCCTTCCTATATGTCCCGTATTCTAACTGCTGAATGTATAAATAAAGGCAAAAATGTCCTTGACCTCAGGAAGTTCATTCTAATGGCGTAACCCTAAATGAATCACCCCCTTCCCCTCCCCCCTCTCTTTCTGCTCTAACCATCTATATTTCCGTCTGTCCATCCACCTGTCTATCATTTCTCTACTATACATATGCTTTTTTACATTATATATGTATGTATGCATATCTACATCTATTTACATATCTACATATACATGCATATTTATATATGTGTGTGTGTATAAATGGAGGGGAGACAGAGACAGAGATGGAGAAGGTTGAGAGAGAGAATCTTAGAGGAAATATACCCAGGGAGAAAGAGCTACGGAGAGGAAGACACATGGAAGGCTGATTTCCGGGGTGCAGCCAAGAGGGCGGGAATAAGCCAGGAAGCCGCGCGGGCTCTCCCAGTTTCCCGCCAAAACCACCTGAGACTGCGCCTCTGAACAGACTCTGACAGTATGAAACCTCTCTCCAGCGGAAGACAGACTGAAAAACTCCAAGGTCCGTCTCATTGGGGATAAAAAGGCAGGTCAGCCCAGCTCAGACAGACTGGGAGAAAGCCAATGAGCGGGTCTTACTCACAGCGGATCAGCAGCGGAGACCCTCGGTCCTGGCTCAGCAGAGGAACACAGCAGGGGGCAGCCTCTCGTCCCAGCTCAGAAGGGAAACTGGAGATAATCAGGGCGTGTCCTGGGAAGAGTAGGCAAAGCTACTCCTGCAGACACAAGAGGGCGCTGTGCTCAAAGATGAGGCTTAGAGCTGTGAAGGAAGCTTGGGGCAGCGCCCCCTATATCTTAGGAGCAGAACTCCATCATGAAATTAAATAAAAAGGAAATCCTAAAAGAAAAGGGGGAAAAAATGAGCAAGAAACAGAAAAGAACCTGGCTTATAGAAATCTATTGTAGTGACAAGGCACATCAAAACATAAACTCAGAAGACAACAGAATGTCCACAGAGGGGAAAAAAAAAACCTCAAAAAGTGAGATAAATTGTTCTCAAGCTCAAAGAGACTTCTTGGAAATGTTCATAAAATACTTCAAAAGACAAATAAGAAAGGTTAAAAAAAAATGAGAAATTACCTGAGACCTCGACATTTTAGAAAAAGAAGGGGGGAAATTGTCTGAAGAAAACAAGTCCTTAAAAAGTAAAATAAACCAAATGGAAAAAGAGATGAAAAAGTAACAGGAGAAATTCACAATTAAAAACTAGAACTGAGAAAATGGAAGCTAATGACTTGGTGAGAGAGCAAGAATCAGTCAAACAATCTAAAAAGAATTAGACATTGGAAGAAAATGCAAAATACCTCAATGGAAAAACATCTAACTTGGAAAATAGATCTAGGACAGACAAGTTAAAAATCCTTAGCCTGCCTGAAGGTCATGACCAAAAAACAGAGCCTGAATAGCATTCTACAAGAGATCATTAAGGAAAACTTTCCCAATATTCTAGAAACAGAGAGGAAATACTCATTAAAAGAATCCATTGACCACCTCTGGAAAGAGATCTCCTTTTTTTTTTTTTTTTTTCTTTTTCTTTTTTAATAACTTTTTATTGATAGAACCTATGCCAGGGTAATTTTTTTTTTTTTACAGCATTATCCTTTGCACTCACTTCTGTTCCGATTTTTTCCCTCCCTCCCTTCACCCCCTCCCCCAGACGGCAAGCAGTCCTTTACATGTTGAATAGGTTACAGTATACCTTAGATACAATATATGTGTGCAGAACTGAACAGTTCTCTTGTTGCACAGGGAGAATTGGATTCAGAAGGTATAAATAACCTGGGAAGAAAAACAAAAATGCAAGCAGTTTATATTCATTTCCCAGTGTTCTTTCTTTGGGTGTAGCTGCTTCTGTCCATCTTTGATCAATTAAAGCTCTCTTTATCGAAGAGATCCACTTCCATCAGAATACATCCTCAAACAGTATCATTGTTGAGGTATATAATGATCTCCTGGTTCTGCTCATTTCACTCAGCATCAGTCCATGTAAGTCTCTCCAAGCCTCTCTGTATTCATCCTGCTGGTTATTCCTTACAGAACAATAATATTCCATAATGTTCATATACCACAATTTACTCAACCATTCTCCAATTGATAGACATCCATTCATTTGGAAAGAGATCTCACAAGGAAAATCCCAAGGAACATTGTTGCAAAACTTCAAAACTATAATTTCAAGAAAATAATACTGCAAGTGGTCAGAAAAAAAAATCAAATATTGAGGAGCAACAATGAGAATTGCCCAGGATTGGAGGGTCTGGAGTACCACATTCTGGAAGGCAAAGGACCAAGAATTAACTACCCAGCAGATGAAGCATCATCTTTCAGAGGAGGATATGGAACCTCAATGAAATAAGAAACTCCCAGTCATTTCTGTGATAAAAACCAGAATTAAACAGAAAATTTAATGTACAAACATAGGACTCAAGAAAACTGTTTACATTCCTAGATGGGAAAAATGATATCTGTAATTCTTGTAACTTTATTTATCACTGGGTTAGACAGAGGGGGAAATCACATGGACTGCAGATGTGTTGTGAATGTACTATGATATGATGACATCAAAGAAAAAGACATTAAGGGGTAAGAAAAGGTCTGTAGTGGAAAAAGAGGAAAGGGAAGGTACAGTGGAACAAATTAGTTTGCACCAAGACAATCAAAAAACCTTTTTAAATGGAGAGAAGAAAGGGTGAGCATTGTATGAAGCTTGATCTCATTAGTTTTGGCTCTGAGTGGGAATAATTTAATCATTCAGTTGGATATTGAAATTTGTTTAACCCTTTAAAAATGTAGGAGGAGAAAGAGGGGCTGTAAAGGGAGGGACAGGATAGAAAGGAATAGAAGAGGGGAAGGATGATAGAAGATAAGATATTACCTTGAGCACTAAAAAAACCACAACTATGGACAGGGTGGAAAGAGAGAACAAAAGTATATACAGAGGAGAAAATAGGCTAAAGGGAAAGAAAGAGCCGGTAATCATAACTACTGATGTGAATGGTTTGAACTCTCCCAGAAACCTGAAGCAAATAGAAAAGTGGATTAAAAAAACAGAATCCTATAATATTTTGTTTATAAAAAAACACATGTGACACAGAGAGACACATACAGAATAAAGGTAAAAGACTGGAACAGAATTTATTATGCTTCAGCTGAAGTTAAAAAAAAAAAAAAGCAGGAGTAGCAATTCTGATCTCAGATAAAGCAAAAGTAAAACTATATCTTATTCAAAGAGATAAGGAGGGAAAGTGCATCTTGATAAAGAATAACATAAATAATGAAGTAGTAAGGATACTAAATGTGCATGCACCAAGTAGTAGAACAGGCAAATTCCTAAAGATTTTTAAGCCAATTAGAGGAAGTAGATAGCAAAACTATTCTAGTAAGGGATCTCAACAACCCCCTCTTAAAAGCAGACAAATCTAACCACAAAGTAAACGAGAAAGAAACTAGGGAGGTCAATAGGATTCTAGAAAACCTAGATGTGAGAAACTTCTGGAGAAAATTGAATAGGACAAAAAGAAATACACTTTTTTCGTGGCAGTATATGGCACCTACACAAAAACTGACCATGTATTAAAGTATTAAAAGCCTCACAATCAAATGCAAAAAGGCAGAAATAGCAAACGCTTCCTATCAAGAGACAAAGCAATAAAAATTATATTCAATAAAGGGCCAAGGAAAGATAGACTAAAACCAGTTGGAGTTAAATGATCTGATTCTAAAGAATGAGTGGGTCAAACAACAAATCACAGAAATCAATCCATAATTTCATGCAAGAAAATGATAATAATGAGACAATATACTGAAACTTATGGGATGCAGTCAAAGCAGTTTTGTTAAGGGCAATTTTATATATCGAAATAGTTACATAATTAAAATAGAGAAAGAAGAGATGAATGAATTAGAAATGCATCTTTAAAAGCTAGAAAAAGAACAAACTGAAAACCCCCAATTAAATATCAAATTAGAAATTTTGTTACTCAAAGGATAGATTAATAAGATATTACCTAAGAAAATTATTGAATGAATAAGCAAAACTAGGAGTTGATTTTATGAAATCAAAAAGATAAACCTTTGGTTAATTTGATCAGAAAATGGAAAGAAAAAACCATCAACAATAAAAAAGAAATTAAAGCAATAGTTAGGAGGTATTTTGCACAACTGTGTGGCTGCTACTCTGACAATGTAACTAAAATGGTCGTATATTTACAAAAGTAGAAATTTCTCAGGTTAAAAAAAGAAGAAATAGAATACTTAAATAGTCCTATTTCAGAAAAAGAAATTGAACAAGTAATTAATGAACCCCTAAGAAAAAATCTCCAGGGCCAGATGGCATCACAAGTGAATTCTAACAAACATTTACAGAACAATGAATTCCAATATCAGGAAAACTATTTGGAAAAATAGGTAAAAAAGAAGTACTGCCAAATGCCTTCTATGACATTAATATGGCACTGATACCTAAACCAAGAAGGGCCAAAATAGAGAAAGAAAATTTCAGACCAATCTCCCTGATGAATATTGATGCAAAAATTTTAATAAATTATTTGCGAAGAAATAATAGCATCATATCAGCAGGATTGTACACTATGACCAAGTAGAGCAATGCAGGGCTGGTTCAGTATCAGGAAAACTATTATCATCACTGTCCATATCAATAACAGTATCAACAGAAATCATATGATAATCTCTATAGATGCAAAAATAGCTTTTGACAAAATATACTACCCATTCCTATTAAAACATTAGAGAACATAGGGATAAAGGGAGCTTTCATTTAACTAATAAACAGTATATATCTAACATCTACAGCAGGCATTATCTGTAGTGGAGATAAACTGGGGGCATTCCCAATAAGATCAGGGTGAAACAAGGATGCCCTTTATCACCACTGTTATTCAGTATTGAATTAAAAATATTGACTTTTTAATAGGAAAAAAAAGGAATTAAAGGGATTAGAATAGGTAATGAAGAAATAAAACTATAACCACTCTTAGCAGATGATATGTTGATAAGCTTAGAAAATCTTAATAAATCATCCAAAAACCTACTGGAAACAATTCACAGCTTTAAATAAATGCGCACAAATCATCAGCATTTCTACATATTACTGACAAATCCCACCAGCAAAAGATAGAAAGAGAAATTCCATTTAAAATTATTGTAGACAAAATAAAATACTTGGGGGGTGGGGGTGTCTACTTGCCAAGCTTAACCCAATAACTATATGAATACAATTGCAAAACACTTCTCACAAAAATACAATCAGATCTAAACAATTGGGAAACTATCAATTAATTGTTCATTACTAGGCTGAACTAATATAATAAAAATAACAATTCTGTCTTAATTGGTCTATTTCTTCAGTGCCATGCCAATCAAACTGCCAAAACATTATTTTATAGAACTAGAAAAAATAATAACAAAATTCATTTGGAAGAACAAAAGGTTGAGAATATCAAGGGAATTAATGAAAAAAAAAATGACAAAGGATGGTATCTTAGCAGTACCAACCCTAAAACTATATTACAAAGGAGCAGTAATCAAAACAATTTGCTACTTGCTAAGAAATAGAGTAGTGAATCAGTGGAATAGATTAAATACACACAACACAATAATCAAGTTATATAGCAATCTAGTATTTGATAAACCTCTAAACTCCAGTTTCTGAATAAAAATGCACTATTTAATAAAAATTCCTGGGAAAAATAATATGTCAGAAACTCAGCCTAGACCTACGTCTCATACCTCATTATCAAAATTAGGTCAAAATGGATACATGATTTGGGCATAAAGGATGATGCCATAAATAAATTAGGAGAACAAGGAATAATTTACCTATCAGGTAAATTTTGGAGGAGGGAGATATTTATGACTAAAGAAAAACTAGAGAACATTGTGAAAGACAAATTGAACAGCTTTGATTACATTAAATTAATAAGATTTTGCATAAACAAAACCAACAGAAACAATATTAAAAGGGAAGTACAAAGCTGGAGAAAATCTTTACAGCCATTTTTTAAATGGGTGTAAAATTCTCATTTTTTAAATATATAAAGACCTGTATCATATTTATAAGAATTTTAAGTCATTCTCCAATTTATAAATGGTCAAAGGAAATGAACAGATAATTTTCAGACAATAAAATTAAAGCCATTTATAGTTTGCTATAAAAAAATGCTCTAAATCACTATACAAATTAAAACAATTCTGAAGTACCATCTTATACTTTTCAGATTAGCTAAGATGTCAGGAAAATATAATGATAAATGTTGGAGGGGATGTGGGAAAATTGGAACACTAATACATTGTTGATAGAACTGTGAAACGATCCAACCATTCTGGAGAGCAATCTGGAATGATGCTCAAAATAAAAATAACAATTCTGTCTTAATTGGTCTATTTCTTCAGTGCCATGCCAATCAAACTGCCAAAACATTATTTTATAAAACTAGAAAAAATAATAACAAAATTCATTTGGAAGAACAAAAGGTCGAGAATATCAAGGGAATTAATGAAAAAAAATTACAAAGGATGGTATCTTAGCAGTTTTAAAGTTATAAAACTTTGACCCAGCAGTGCCATCACTGGGTCTATATCTCAAGTAAATCATGAAGAAGAGAAAAGGAGTCATATGTGCAAAAGCATTTGTAGCAGCTCTTTTTGTGATAGCAAAAAATTGGAAAATGAGTAGATGCCCATTAATTGGGAAATAGATGAACAAGCTGTGTTGCATGAAAGTAATGGGATATTATCATTATATAATAATGATGAACAATCTTACTTTAGAAAGATCTGGAAAGATTTACTTGAACTGATGCTGAGCAAAACAAGCAGAACCAGGAATATAGTGTACATAATAACAGCAAGAATGTATGTTGATCCACTATGAAAGACTTGGTTCTTCTCAGTAGTTCAGTGATCTGAAGCAATCCCAATAGACTTTGGACAGAAAATGCCATCTGCATCCAGAAAAAGAATTAAGGAAACTGAATGTAAATCAACATATGCTTCTTTTTTTCTGTTTTTTTTTTTAATCTCACCCATGTTTTTTCCCTTTTGCTATACAAACATGATTCATAAAGCAATGTGTACTATAAATAAATGAACTTACTACAATAAAAATTGTACAACAAGAAGAAAAAAATCTCTAAACTCTTTTCATTAGCATTAAAAATTCTTAGCATCATTGCTAAAAAGGAAGCTAGGAAAGGCCTTTAGCAGAAGGTTAAAATTTGCTATAAATTTTAAAGGAAGGTAAGAGGCAGAGGGCAGGAGATAGCCAATACAAAGTCACTGGAAAGATGGGAGTAGTGTCGTGTGTAAAGAACAAATAGGCCAGTATAGCTAGATAATCAAATATGTGGAGAGGAATAAAATATAAAAACACTGGAAAGGCTGTAAGAGACCAGGTTGTGAAAGTCTTTTTATGATGAACAGAGGCCTTAATATTTTTATCTTGGAGGAACAAGGAGCCACGGGAAGGTTTTTCGTTAGTTTCTTTAATAAGGGAGCAATATATTTAGACTTGCACCTTAGAAAAATCATTTTAGTAGGTGAGTAAAGAGAGAGTTGAGATAGGGAAATCTGTTATAATGTGACTGACATGACTTGAAGAGAGCTTGCATTATAATGATGTCTGTATGAGCAGAGAAAATGGGATGTATATGAGACAGATGAAGATAGCAATTATAAGACTTGACGATAGTGTGAGCCTATTAGGTGAATCTAAGTGAAGAGTTAAGGATGAAATTTAGGTTATGAATTTGGGTAAATGAGATCTTGGTTTTGTCCCTAATATCAATAGGAAGGTTGGAAAGAGGTCATTATTTGGGAAGAAAGATGATTAATTCTATTTTGAACAAATTGTCTTTGAAATTCCTATGGAAAAATACAATTTTGTGTGCTTAAACCAAGTTGGTTGTGCAGAAATTAAGTTTAGGATAGAGATTAGGGATGAGAATCTAGATCTGGGAATCTTTATAGAGATGACAATTGCATCCATTGAAGTTGAGATCACTCAACTTTGTATAAAAGGAGACAAAAAGAATATCTAGGTTAAGTGAGTATGTCTTAGATGAAGATCCCCAAACAAAAGATTGAGAAAACACCATTAAAAAATATGGGAGGCTAACCAGGAAAGAAATGTCACAAAAATATTAAAAGGATAATATATTGAGCAGAAGATGGTCCTCAGTTATGTCAAAGACTGAAGAAAGGTAAAAATGAATGAAGACTGAGAAAAGAGCATTAAATTTGCCAATTAAGGAAGATATTGTCAGTAATTTATGCTGGATGAAGGAAATTTTATTTAAATGATGAGATCAGAAATCAGACTGCAGAATGTTTAGAAGTGATCCTTAAGAATTATGATCACTATAAAATCATTCATCTTTCTAGAAGACTGTGATAAGGAAACATGCTGTCTTATAAAGCTACAGTAGATTTAGGGTGTAAAATTAGGTATTTTTTACAAAAAGTTCAATTTTTTAAAATGGGGTAGAGACGGGAAGCAGAAAAATAGATAGCTATTGATGAAAAAAGTGGGAAAACCATAAATATGAATTGCTATATTCATTTTCTGATGAGGTCCCTGTAATATTATATCTACTTAATTCTTTTAATTTGTTACAGGAGAACTTTCATAAAGTCGCAGCAACTTGTAAATGTATGTAATGCAAACACAAAATATATCCATACAATTAAAAAAAAAAAGAATTAAATCAGAGAAGAGAATTTAAGGCATCCAATATAGATGGATAGATTAAGGGCATTTACCCAAGAAGGAGAAGAGAAAAATCAAATGATAGCTATCAGGAATGGTGAGATCAAGGAAGGCTTTTCTTTGTTTTTAAAGAAGGAGGGGATTATGAACAACTGGAGGGAAGGGATCATAGGTAGAGCAACATACAAGATTAGCTACATAGTAGGGATGGTGATAGACATTATTTTTTTAAAGAGAAGACAGAAATAAATGAAGATGAGTTAGTCTTACTTTGCTAATAGTGAATCTTGATGGCACTTGGTGTTTAATTTCTAAATTTCAGACAATATGTTTAATAATCTCTTCTGATATTTTGATGATGTTGGAGATCAGTGCATTATTGAACAGGATAACCTGTGTGGTTGTATTTATCAAAGAATCTTGCACAATAATGACATGAAAAAGAACATCCCTGTTAGAGAATAACCATTAAAGGTACATTTGCTAGATTACTTAAAAAATTATCAATCTCAGTCAGCTCTTTCAATCAATTAAGTGGCTTCAACTTTTAATCAATGATATGACTGAAGAGATTGTGCTGTGGTATAGAAAAGAGTTTATACAAGTGTAGTTAATCCCTATTAAAATTGTAATCAAGGATATCCTTGGCACAATATAAATTGTTCTCTTTAATCTCTTTCAAAGATAAGAACATAAGCATATGGATTTGTAGTTACTAATGTTCTTTGCATCACTTTTGATAATATTTATATCCTATGCAAGGTCTTTTTTTATAACTTCTCCTCCTTGATGCATTTTGTAAAATAATACCTTGTGCTTTTAAATTTTATGCCCATTTCATAGAATTGGTGCTTTTTAAAAAAATATGTTGGACTAAAATCAATGGAACTATTCTAAGTGTTTTCTCTCTATCATTTCTTTTGATTTGAGATTGATTTTGGCATTTGCTCTACTTAGCCTTTGTACTTATTCTGATTCTCATACAATTAATATACAAGTAGACCATTATTTCCCATGGGATAAATAAAATATGTGTTTGTGTGTGTATACACGTGTGTAATATCTATTGGTACTTTCCATGTCTAACACCTTCCATTACTTTTCTTAAAGAAAATATTAATGATGCATTAATATTTCCCTCTTGCTATACTAGTATAGTATACTAGTAGCCTATAGACTAGGAATCTTTTCTGTTTCTTCAGATCTGACATAATTTCTAATCAGCTTTCTATCAAATTTGGTAAAAGCAATGCATTTTTCATGCCATAGGTTTTATTTTATAATTCAGTTTAACAAATATTGTAAGTACCTAGTATCTTCAAGGTCTGATGCTACATGTTGGGGCTATAAAGATAATGCTAGATAATCCTTGCCTGGGTGGCAAGACTGATTATGTCATAACCATATTCAGTAGACTTCAGTCACTTCCTATTAACTCCAGAATTAAATTTAAAATTCTATCTGGCTTTTAAAGCCATCTCTAACCTGGTTCTCTCATACTCTGCCAGTGTTCTGACACTTTACTTTCTTCCATACTATCTGTGATTCAGTGTCCTTCTTGCTATTCATTACTAAGGACACTCAATCTCCTGACTGAATATTTTCACTCGCCTCTGTTCTCCATAACTGGAATTCACTCTTAACCTGATTTTTATCTGCTGACTTCCTCTTCTACAAGAATATTTTCCCGTTCCCTTTTAACATTAGCATCTTTTTCCTACAATTGCTTTCTAATAATCCCATATACATTTTATTTTCACGTTGTCTCCCCTATTTCTCTGTACTTGAAGTGGAATGAAAAATTGGGAAAAGCACAGAGGTAGGCTGAGCCTTGGAGAAATATGGGATTCAGAGAGACAGAAGTATGGAAAGGTTATGTTCCAGGTACAGGCAATAGTTTTTGTACCTGAATAAAAGCTAGAAGTGGAATATTGAATTTATGAAACAGTAATGAATTGCTTTTGGCTGAAATATAGTGTAGGTGAGTGGAAATAGAATTTAAAAAATTAGAATGGTAGAATGGAAACAAGGATGGCCTTGAATGCCAAGATTCAAAGTTGATATTTTATTCCAGAGGCAACCAAGGCTTAGATGGAAGATTTAAATTTGTGACTTAGGACTATATATCAAATCAGATCAAAAGTATAATTACATGGGTATGTAATAGTCTGCTAAGACATTTTAAATTTTATGAGAACATGGACTGACTTATTATTTAGGATTTCTTAGCAAGAGGGAAGAAAATGCATCCATGAATTTCTTTATATAGGGAAGTTCCTAGGTATCCTCTGTTGATTATGGAGGTGGGAAGATCTTGTTTGGAATTTTGCTTTAGATACTCATAAAATTTATGACCCCAATAGCCACTTAAACTCTACGATCTCACCTTCCCCATCGGTAAAATGAGGTTATGAATAGTTACAAATTGCACCTGTTTCATAGGATGATCTTGAGGATCAAATGATATGATGCATGTAAAGTGCTTTGTAAACCTTAACACCTTTGTGAGTTGTGGTTGTCTTGGAGTTGTCAAGGAAAGTGTGTTATAAACTCTAAAGTACTATATAAATAAGCATTTATTCATTGTTTTTCAGGCTCCAAAGTTCATCAGATCTGAATAGCACATATTATTCCGGTGACTGGAAGATTTCATTTCCCAAATAAACACATGATGTCCATGTGCTGGGACTCACATTTAAAGTTTCTACAGAGTAGAAACATCACTTTTTTCCTCTGAAGTTAGGAATCTTGCTTTTGATCCTGCCTCTGACCATTTGCTAAATAAGCAACTTTGAATAAATCATTTAATCAACTTGAGTTTCAGTTTCCTCTTCTATGAAATGAGAGGGTGGTAATATTTTGCTTTTAAGATCCTGTCTACCTGTCCATCTATGATCAATGACACCTTGTGTTTGCCTTGGGAAATTATTTATTTATTTCAATGGCAAAACTATTACCACCATCACTGCCCTGCCTCGTTTATGGACTGCAAGTATATGTGAAAATTGCTGCTTTTATGGTTCCTTGCCTTCCAACCTGCTGCAGAAAGTCAGTGATGAAGAGAGTATTGCTCCTTTGAAATACTCTAACTCATATCCAGAGCCAACATAATCTTCAAACATAGGCGTGCATATGTTACTGCTGGAGGCCAAATCCTGGAAAACATTCATGGAAGTTAAAAACCATTAGCAAATTCATCAATTGTGTTAGCGTTAGTTCACCTCCAGGATAGACTTATTATTGGTTTTTAGGGCTTTCTGACTCAATGAGGAGATTTTTTAGCATATGGACATATTTGATGAGCCTGGCTTCCTGGTGTGTGAAATTCAAGACTTGTGAAAATGTCAGCATATGGATGGAAATACAGAAACGTTTTCAAATGCTATACTCAGCACAAGTTTGGGGATAAAGTGTATAAACACAATTTAGAAAATCAAGACCATCTATCATGATCCTTTTCAGTTACTCCTTACTATACCTTGAAACCTGTTGATATTTTCTCCCACTCTTTCTTTGACCCCTATTTAGGAGATGAAATAGCTCTTTTCTTTACCATGACTATTCACTCTACAGGGTTTCTTGAAGCCCTCCTATTCTTTTTTTTTCTTTGAACATGTTACTTACCTGTCATTCCTTCTTAATTTCATTTTCCATTCTTCCATATCTACTGGCATCTTAGCCATTACCCGAAACTATGTTTTAAGCAAGCCCTATTTCCCAAATAAACAACTACACAAATACACACACACACCACCATCACCAACAATCTATCTCTTGATCCTTCTATCTTATATGCTGTCATCCTGTCTTCCACAGAAAACTCATAGAACTGATTTGTGAGTGAGGATTCATGTTTATAAATAGTCTATATTTAGTGCCTTTATACCTTCAGCACCTATTGCTTAAAACCCTACTATTATAACTTATCTCAACAGCTGCTTACAATATTTTAAGTGTTAAAGCCAAGGACTTTTTCATATTCAATTTCTTTGGCCTGTAATCAACTTCTGAAACTATTGATCATTGTTGCCATTCTATTTTTATTCTAAATTTCCTTGGATTCTGTGAAATATTTTCTCCTGATTCTTTCTCAACCTGTCTACTCACTCTTTCTTATTCTCCTTAATTGACATATTCCATGGTCTGTCTGTCTCTCTGTCTGGCTTTCTCTCTTTCTCTCTCTCTCTCTCTCTCTCTCTCTCTCTCTCTCTCTCTCTCTCTCTCTCTCTCTCTCTCTCTCTCTCTCTCTCTTCTCTCTTCTCTCTCTCTCTCTCTCTCTCTCTCTCCTCCCTCTCTCTCTCTCTCTCTCTCTCTCTCTCTTCTCTTTCTCTCTGTTTCTCTCTCTTTTCTAGGTTAACTTATCTACTCTTTTCTATTTAAATTTGCTTGCTTTGTAGATGATTTTCAACTATGTACAAAGAACCTTAACATTTCTTGACCCCCAGTTCTGTGTTTATTTCTTCAGCTATCTGCTGGATACTTTTACTTGTGTGTTCTAATAGTTCCTTTGATGAGGTAAAGTCTAGTTTTCGGGGTTCTCACTGAGGGGACCAAAAATATGATGAGGTTTAGGTTTTGGGGTTCCTGTTCAGGGAACCAAATGATGAGGTCTAGATTTAGGGAACCAAAATGAGATTAGGGTTCCTGGTGGTCATAGAGTTAAATGATAGGGTCTAGTGGCAGGTTCGGGGTTCAGGGAACCAAATGGAGAGTTTTGGCTCCCCTGCACCCCCTTGGGAGTTGGCACAAGGGTAGGGAGTTGGGGGAACCTCCTTCTGGTGGCATAGAGGTTCTCTGTAAAGGAATTTACAAACCCCCAAACCTGCATTGATAAAAGAGGCTTATAGGGATTGGGAAATAAGGTTAGAAATCCAGACAGAGAGGCATAAAGTCTCATTAATGAAACAGGTGAGATAAAGAGAGGGTAGCACTGGAAAAGAATATTATCTAGTGGGCAGAGACCTCCTTGGCATAGCATGGCTAGAACCTCTGCAAAGAAATGAGTTTTTAATTGCCATTTTTATAAGGAGGTCTTTGGCTGCAAGCTGGGTTTCATCTTGAGCTGAATTTGAATAGAATTGAATGAGTTTCTTTAATTGAATAGGGTTGGAATTCTTTTTGATCTGGACTGAACCAACCCTACCTAGATAACAGAATGAAGTTGTTTATCTTGTTTCCCTCAGATAGGGTCCCTCACTGAGGCAGAGTCCAAAGAGAATTTCTCCTTCAAGGAATTTTAGAATTTCGGGGTCCCTTCTTCACCGTGACTACAAAATTCCTAAAGCTGAATGTATTGTCTTTTTGCTGAAATTTACTTATCTTCCAGATTTTCTGGAGGACATCATCTTCCTTCTAGGCTATGTCAGAAACATTTCTGACTTACCCCTCTCTGTCCTTATCTCTCTATCCAACTGGTCAAGTCTTAATGATTTTATATTCACAACTTTTTTTTTTGAAGTGAGAATACCTTTTATTATTGTTAATGCTTTTTTTTGCATACCAAATTGAAAACTACATTAAACTCTTTTTGATGTTACCTTTGCATTTGAATTGTTAAATCATCCTTGCCTCCAACTTTAATAATAGTAATTAAGGCAATTAAAAATATTAAAATCACAATGATAATATTAAAAGACAGGAAATCATTCCTATCCATTCTTTTTTATTATTTTTATTATAGCTTTTTATTTACAAGATATGTGCATGGGCAATTTTTCAGCATTGACAATTGCAAAACCTTTTGTTCCAACTTTTTCTCTCCTCCCCCCCCCAGATGGCAGGTTGATCAATATGTGTTAAATATGTTAAAGTATAAGTTAAATAAAATATATGTATAGATGTCCAAACAGTTATTTTGCTGTACAAAAAGATTTGGACTTTGAAATAGTGTACTATTAGCCTTTGAAGGGAATCTAAAATGCAGGTGGACAAAAATAGAGGGATTGGGAAGTCTATGTAGTGGTTCATAATTATCTCCCAGAGTTCTTTCACTGGGTGTAGCTGCTTCAGTTCATTACTGCTCTTAGCATTTCACTTAGCATCAGTTCATGTAAGTCTCTCCAAGTCTCTCTGAAATCATCCTGCTGGTCATTTCTTACAGAATAATAATATTCCATAACGTTCATACACCACGATTTATTCAGCCATTCTCCAATTGATGGGCATCCATTCAATTTCCAGCTTCTAGCCACTACAAACAGGACTGCCACAAACATTTTGACACATACAGGTCCCTTTCCCTTCTTTAGTATCTCTTTGGGGTATAAGCCCAGTAGAAACACTGCTGGATCAAAGGGTGTGCACAGTTTGATAACTTTTTGGGCATAATTCCAGATTGCTCTCCAGAATGGCTGGATGTGTTCACAATTCCTCCAACAATGTATCAGTGTCCCAGCTTTCCCACATCCCCCCCAACATTCTGCATTATTTTTCCCTGTCGTTCTAGCCAATCTAAGAGGTGTGTAGTATTCACAACTTCTTTATTCATTCTTGTTTATGAACTTAACCAATACTGCAGTTCAGGTCCTCTTTAACATTTGTCTGGATTATTGGAACAGAATAGTCTCAGAATTGTTACATGTGACTCATGTTTCACAAATACCAAAGTTATCTTTCTAATAATTTTCTCAAACCTACCTTTCCAGACGTATTTTGTACTGCTTCCTTTATGCATTCCTTATTGTGATCAACTGACTTAATAGATGTACCCAAAGCTTAATATTTTATTTTCTATTTCTATACATCCTTGAAGACTGTACCTCATGTTTAGAATGTGATATTTCCTTATATCATCCATCTATCAGATTACTCTGTGCTCACATACTTATCCTAAACATATATTTATATAGACAATTTAGAAAAACTTTCTCTGCTTTCCCAACTCCTTTTTATCTTTTTTTATATATACTTTTTACCTAGCATACTTCATCATTTATTATTATCCTATTTTGTGTCCATGTTGCATCCCTTCTGGTAATCTGGAAGCTTCTTGAGGATAGCAATTGTGGTGATTTATTTTAATCTTTGTTTTGTCATTATCCAGTATTGTACTTTGTATACATTCAAATAGTTATTTGATTTCATTGTTTTGAACATTTTTTTCAGAGATGACAACTGATGATTGCTTATGCTATGTAACTCTTGGTCTCTTCCCATAAATTCACAAAAAGCTTGGCCAACTTATTGAAGACCTTCCTCTAGCTCTCCTGGTATCATGAATATATTGAGGGACTATTTATACTATCAGTCATCCCTCAGCCAACTTTTTAGGTTATGTATTTCTTTGCCTTTAGTGGGCACTTAATAAATTTTTATTAAATTCACTATTATAATGATTGATGGAATTGAATTAATTATACTTCCATATGCTACTATGCATGGTTTGAACTTCAGGCAACAAGATGCCTCCTCTCTCCCCAAGTAAACCTTATCATTTCTAATATCAGCATTTTAATGCTAATCAAGCTTTGAATCACAGAACCTCCATTAGCCTCTTTTTACTGTGAATAAAGATCTGAGAGGTGAATTACCAAAGTCCTCCCAATGCCTTCCTTTATAGAAGGAAGAGACTGGACTCTTGACAAACTCTGCCTTTCATCTTCTGATCTACCTGATTTTGACTCCTTGGAACAAGATGCCTTAACGCTATGTATCTCCTATCCTTATCTTCCTTAATTTCCTTGTGTGTTTTCTCCTCCAATTAGATTACACACTTATTAAGGTCAGGGTCTGTATTTCTTTTAATTAATTGTATTCCTTAGCATGATGCTTGGCACATAGTAGTTACTTTTTATTGGACTGGATTAAATTCAGAGAAATATTAAAAAAAAAAACTATTCCAGGGAAAGATCAGTGACATGATAGATATAGCAGAGGAACCACAATTTTAAAAAATCATATTGACATTTAGAAAGAGACAATTTGTAAACAGAAAAGGGAAAAAAAAACACAACCCCCTACAAACACATTTACCAAATCTAAGATTTGGTATCCAAGAGGTATCCAATATAGGTATTTCTTAAATCTAGACACCTAAAATATTGTGCATGGCCATCAGAATATATAGACAAATCATGCATTTTAAGTAAAAAAGCCCTTTGAGCTAAGATATTTGACCATGTGACTTTAAAGTTTTTCTGTTTTACATACCATACTTTTTCTGGTTGTTGTTATTGTTGTTGTATATATGTGCATGTAAGCTATAAGAATGAAATGATTACTATTTCCGAAGTCAGAGTCCTATACTCAAATTTCACCTCTGAAAATATTTCTAAAACAGCAAGCAAGTTTCTTGACCTTCTTGCATATCACTTTTCTTATATGTAAAACAAAAGGGTTAGACTACATATCCTCTGTATATCCTTCTATCTCTAGGTCTATGATATTATTATTTTTGTCTTCCTACTTAACTTTATCTGTTTTAGAGAGTCAAAAAATCCCTATTAAAAATGAAACAAGCAACAGCAGGCTGAGTGCAATATGAGCAATGTAAAAATAGAAGCAGCAGATTCACTATATCATATTAATTCTAAAGAACTTTAGGAGCTAAGAACAGAACAATTATTCATTTTAAATAATAACAATGGTGATGATGATTATAAAAAGTATATGTTCATTGAGAAAGAAGAAGCCAGTTGATGCATAATCAAATGGCAAAAACATCTTAAGTTTGTGATTGTTTGGTCTTGGCACGCTTGACAATCATTTTTCTCTAAGGTGGAGCACCTGTAGACCATAAAACCCTTGATGTTGGGAACATCTCAAAATTTGTAAATGACAATCTGAAGGAAGCATAAAAAACATGTACATAACCACACAAAGTTCTTGGATTAAAAAAAAATTTCCCTTAATGCCTAATACTGAGAATATTAGTTATAGAACAAAACCATGTTCATTTCATCAAATCACAGGAAAACAAAATATGATTTATTAGAATTTATAATACTTCCCCTCTTTCTTTTTAATGCTCCCTGAGAAAGTACATGAGTGTGGGGAATTAGACCAAGTACCTGACAAAGCCTGGTATAATGCAGCCTTGTATATTTAGCAGAATCATAATGACTTTACTTGGAAAAAAAGAAAAAAGAAAGTTTTATTGGTGAAGAAGATGGTTCTGTCCATTTAGGGCAATATCAAGAAGATAATAAATATCAAACTCAATTAATTTTCTATGTTGGTATACCCATTTTCTTTTCTCCAATTCTTGATGGTACCTAGTTCACTTGTTCCACCCCAAAACTTGGAGAATTTTTTATCCTTGTCTTAACTTAATCATTGTTCTAGCATTTTTTACTTCTAGCAGACGAGCATAGAGAAAGGTGCAATGACATTCAGAGGACTGATTTCAAATATCAACTTTGCTATTCACTCTCAGTTTGACCATAAGTCTTTTTAACTTCCCTTGTCCTTAGTTTTCTATTTTACGGCGTTAAGTAGCTTGTTAGTCCTCTCTCAGTCTAAATTTATGATCCCATGATATTTTTCTTTTTTTCCCCAAACTTTCTTGACTCTTTTTTGGCAAGCTCACTTCAATGTTTTGTGATACATCCTTGCTGATTTTCAAGTTTAATTGCTTTACCTTTACATTCTTGAATGAAGAGTTTAAGACTCTTACTACTTAATCTCATTTGTGTTCTTGAAAATCTTCAACTTTCTTTTCTCCTATTGGCTTTATGTTCAAGTTAATTATACTTTTATGATTTCTTGTTATAACAACCTAGTTTGCCAGTTCCCAACATCGCTCTTTTTCTTCAGTTGTTCTTTATTCTTGATTTTAAGCTTGTTTCAATGCCACTTTTGAAGCCTCTCATCATGAAATCACCTTCATTTTGTTACATTGAATTTTTATTTTATTTTTCCAATTTGAAAAATCATTACTGTTTGAAGTTTTGACTTCAAAATTCTCTCTCTCCATCCCTCCTCCCTTTCTGAGATGATAGGTAATCATCTAGAGGTTATACATATGCAGCTGAATAAACCATTTTTGTATTCCTCATGTTGTGTAAGAGGACGAAGAACACAAGAAAAAATGAAAAACAGTATGCTTCAGTCTGTATTGAGTCAATATCATTTGTTTCTCTAGAGACTAATAGTATGTTTCATCATTATTCTTTTGAGATTGTCTGGGAAATTTGTATTTCTAAGAATACCTTATTCATTTATAATTCTTTATCAAACAATATTGCTGTTGCTATGTAAAACCTTCACCTGGTTCTGTTCACTTTACTACATGTCAGTTCATGTAAGTCTTTCCAGATTTTTCTGAAATTATCCTGCTTGTCATTTTATAGTCATCCCCTTTTTAAAATCCAAGCCCTAACCTTCCTTTCTCTTTATCATGTAGAATATTTCACACTGTACCTATAACACACTGAAAACATTTGAATCAAGGACATTCCTTTTGGGAAGAGCACTACATATTTTATTAGAAAACTAGAAATTTGTACATTTTAATACCTCAAATCCAATTTATTCAAATACTTTTTCATGTCTCTGAAGTTCCTTTCTCCTCTTTGTCAAAGACCAAATGTGCTGGCCTTCAGGGTTTAGTTTCGAATCTGTCTTTGTTGGTTAACATATCAAAGTGAGAAGCCCACATACTTAACTGTTTTTTAAAAAAATATATATGTATGTACATATATATAAAGTGATATGACAATTTTATATCATTTCGAACAGTTTTGAATTGTACATTAAAAAACACATGCTGCTCTTTGGGAGCAAGGGGCAGATTGTAATAAGTATAAGAAATTTTTTCATGTGACATTTTTCTATTACTCTCTATGTTATCTTTTTTTGTGCTCCACTTTTTACTCTGATTTTGTGGAATATTATATGCATCTTTTTCAATGCAGAGTTTCATCCCTTTTCTCATTCAGATTGTACCTGAAGGGATTCTCTTCTTGGAAACCTCATTTCATTAATCCATCCCATTCACCAACCTACTTTTCTTATAAGAGTAATTTAATGACTTTGGAAGGAGGCAATAAGAAATATATTTGCTTAGAAAATTATGACTGTAAGTTTATTGAAGGCGGAATACATAACCTGTGAACTTAATATATTAAGCATCCTCTGAATTTTTGATGAATGGTCCATAATCTAGGTCATAGATCTTTTTCTTCCTTAGCTCCAAGTTTGACTTGTCTAAAAGTCAATTATTATCATTCGGAAAATTATTTTCTTTCTATCCTAATTTTCCTCCCTTCAAAAAGCTATCTATTCCCTAATCATATTCCTTTTCACTGTCTAATAAAATTTCTGCCATCCTGTCCTTCCATTCCTCCCTACCCCCAGTATCTGAGTCATATACATCAGCTTTCGGGCTTGATACTTATAGTTTCTTACATATATCTTACATAATTAATAATGTTTTACCTATGACTACAAGGGGTCATCCAACAACATCTTTTTCAGAGGGACCCTTGACTGAACTAAAATGCCCAAGCATTTTGTTGAGTAATTGCTATGGTCCCTGAGCTAAGTAAGCTGTCCTAAAGCATCGAGCAACTGTGTATCATCATGAATCTCAGACCATCTTTACTTCTTCCCTCCACTGTGGTCTAAAGAACATCGTACCTGAGATTCTCTTCTAATGCCCTTTATTGTATCATTTTATTTTCCCTGACTAGTCCAACTTTGGAATAGTCATTTTCAACTTCAGGGGGAAGAAGTTCATGTAATACTCTATTTGGAGTTCCCAGTGTGAAGAAGTCACTAGTATGTTTTTTTTTTTAAACATAGGATAAACATTTTAAAAATGTTTATTAACATATTATCCTAGTATCATTTCCTTTTACATGGAGGCAGGTTGAGAGTACAGAAAAGAATACTGGATTTGAAATGAGAAAGACTTGACTTTGGGGTAAAAACAAAAACAGCAACAATAGCAAGATAAATTATTGATCAGGGAAGTGACAGGGAAGACCAAGATAAAAAGAAAACAACAATGTGAAAATAGCCAGAAGCAAATTCACATAAAAAGGTTTATTTAACCCAAGACCAGCTAGAATTACTGAAAGAGTGAAAGAAAGATATAGGAATGGTAGAAGAAACATTAAAAAAAAGAAATGATAGTGGAAATTATGAAAAGAGAATTAACAACATGGTAAAAGAAGCAAAAAAAAATTCTGAAGAAAATAACTCTTAACCGCCCCCCCCCCCAAAACAGCTTAATGTAAAAGAGGCATCACTGAAAAAAAGGATGTTTTTATTTAATATTTTATTTTCCTCCAGCTACATTTAAACTTTTTTTTTAATTTGCTTTTAAAACTTAGAGTTCCATAATTTCTTTCTTACTTTCTCCTCATTACCCCCTTCCATTGTGAAGGCACATAGAAGTTGTGCAAAATATTTCCGTAAGTCATATTGAAAAAGAAAACATAGATCTCCCCCCAAAAAGTCCCTCAAGAAAAATAAAGTTTAAAAAAAAACATATACTTCAATCTGCATTCAGACACAAGCATTTTTTTTCTGGGTATGGATAGCACTTTTTATCATCAGTTCTTCAGAGTAGTTTTGAATCATTGTATCATTGAGAATAGCAAAATCCTTCACAACTAATCAGCCCACAACATTGCTCTTACTTTAAATGTAGTACATTTCACTTTGCATGAACTCATGGAGGATATTTCAGGCTTTTCTGAGAACATCCTGTTCATCAAGAAAGAAAGAAACAAACAAACAAAAAAAAAAAAACAGAATTGGCTCAAATAGAAAAAGAGGTACAAAATCTCACTGAAGAAAATAATTTCTTAAACATTAAAATTGGGTAAGTGGAATGTGATGACACCAGAAGACTTCAAGAAATGAGAAAATAAAGTCAAAAGAATAAAAAATAGATGAAAATGTGAGCTCTCTCAGAAAAACTTCTGTAAAATAGGCTAAGTAAAAAATAAGTTAAGAATGACTGGCCTACCTGAAATGCTCATTCATTCTCTCTCTCTCTCTCTCTCTCTCTCTCTCTCTCTCTCTCTCTCTCTCTCTTTCTGATATCATATTTCAAGCAATTATCAAGGAAAACTGTCCTGATCTCTTAAAGGGTAAACTAGATATTAGAAGAATTAATCTGCCATTTTCTGAAAAAAGCCCGCAAAAAAATTCCAAGGAATATTATAGAGAAATTCCAGAACTCATGGGTCAAAGAAAAAAAAAATACTTCCAGTAACCAGAAAGAAAACTTGAATGACTTACAAGATTTAATGGCTTACATAATAATGGAGAGGAAGGCTTGAACTATGACATTTTGGAAGGCAAAAAAACTAGAATTACAATCAAGAATAAACTAGCAAAACTGAGCATAACTCTTCAGGGGGGAAAATGAACATTTAATGAAATAAAAAGATGTTGAGAATTCTTGATGGAAAAAAAACAGCTGTTTAGAAAATTGACATTCAAATATATGACTCAAAAAAGCACAAACAAGTAATCATAAGAAATTTAATAAAGTTAAACTGTGTATATTTCTATATAGAAAGATGATAAATATCACTACCAAGAGCTTTATCATTATTACAGAAGGTAGAAGGACTTTACATAGACAGATAACATGGATATAAGTTTATTGTGATGGGATGATCACTAAAAATATTTAATGGTGAAAAGGAGAGATGCATTCAGAGAAGAGGAAAGAAAGAAGTAGAACTCAAAATTTTTTCTTACTTTAAAGACAGGAATGGTATTTATAATGGAGAGGAAAATGCTTACCTTTTTGGAGAGAGAAGGGAGAGAGAGAGAGAGAGAGAGAGAGAGAGAGAGAGAGAGAGAGAGAGAGAGAGAGAGAAAGGGATAGAGAGAGAGAGAGAGAGAGAGAGAGAGAGAAGAGAGAGAGAGAGAGAGAGAGAGAGAGAGAGAGAGAGAGAAGGGAGGAGGGAGTGAAAGAGATGAAGACAGAGATAGAGAAAAGAGATACACACAGAAACAGATTTAATTGGGTAGAGCAATTTATCTAATTCAATTGAGAAATGGGGCTTGGGGAGAATGGAATAAAATCTGAGGGAATGACAATAAGGAGGAATTCAGTGGTCAGAAGCAAAATAGGCTTTCAAAGAGGGACGGAATAAAAAAGTGAAACAACAGATGAAAATAAGATTGATGGAAACAAAAAGTATTCATAACTGTGAATGGGAATGGGGTGAGCTTGCCTATAAAATGGAAGTTGAAAATTATATGTATTAGTAAAGAGAATCCAAAAGTTTGCTTTTTACAAAATTTGTTTCAGAAACACACAAACACATTAAGACAAAATAAAGAGCTGGAGCATGTTCTATTTTGCTTTATATGAAATTAAAAAATGACACGAGTAGCATATATTATTTCAGAAAAATCAAAAGAAAAATAGGCCTAATTAAAAGAATAATCAAAGAAGTTCTTTTTTGCTGAAAGATACCACAAACACTGAAAAATTAAAAAAAAATTTATAGCAAGTTTCTCTGATAAAGTAACCATTTCTCAAATATATGGGTAACAGTTAAATTTATAAACAATAAGTCATTTCTCAGTTAATAAATGGTCAAAAGATATGAATGAGGGAAGAAATAGAAAATAACTATAGTCATATGAAAAGTGGCATAAATCAGTATTGATTAGAAAAAATGCAAATTAAAAAATTCTGAGGTACCACCTCATACTTATGTGAAATGACAAATGTTAGAAAATATAAGGAAAACTGGGTACACTAATAAAATCCTTGGTGCTATGAA
Organism: Antechinus flavipes; assembly: GCF_016432865.1. Taxonomy (NCBI): domain Eukaryota; kingdom Metazoa; phylum Chordata; class Mammalia; order Dasyuromorphia; family Dasyuridae; genus Antechinus; species Antechinus flavipes. The sequence goes on from NC_067403.1 coordinate 54,474,890, forward strand.
CTGTTTCAACCATTCTGGAGAGCAATTTGGAACTTTCCGTAAAAGCTATAAAACTCTTCTTTTGACTCAGAAATACTGCTAGGATGTACTGAAAAAGAGATTTTAAAATAAACAAGAAATAGAAGTATATGTGCAAAAGTATTTATAGTAGTTTTTTTTTTTTTTTTGCGGTGGTAAAGAGTTGAATTTTGAAAGGATGCTCATCAACTGGGAAATAGACGAACAAATTTTGGCATATGATGATGATAGTGTTACTATTGTGCTATAAACAATCATGAGGGGAATAGTTTCAGAAACAAAAGAAAACAAAATATGTCAAGACCTTTATGAACTGATATATTGTGAAATGAGAAGAACTGAGAGATTATTCTTCATAGTAACAACAGCAATATTGAAATCATGATTGACTGAAAGACCTGTCTACTCTGATCAGTTGATCCAAGCCAATTCCAAGGGACTCAGAATGGAAAAATGCTATTCACTTCCAGAAATAGAACTGATGAATTATGAATGCAAAGTATAATTTTCTCACCTAATTTATCTGTTTAAAATATGGCTAATAAGAAAATATTTTTGCATGATTTCACATTTATAACTAATTGATATTTTGCTTGCCTTTCAGGGCTTGACAGAGAAGGAAAGAATTTGGAATTCACAATTTACAAAGAAAAGAATACCAGAAATAAATAAATAGGAAAGAATAAAAATTCCTTGTAATTTTGCTTGTTTATATTTGTATCTCTATTTCTTAGAATTGTTCCTGGCATTTAATACAAGCTCATAAACATTCTCTCTCTTCATCTCTACCTCCTGACATCCTTCAAATGTCAACTAAAGTCCCACATTGTGGAAGAAGCTTTTCCAGTCTTCTCTGAGACTATTTTTGATTTAAGGTAGTCCTTTGATCTAAGACTCATCTGTGTACAGTCTTTTGCACCAGGATGAAAAGGGTATCATAGAACTCATCTTTTCTGGATAACATATGAAGGAATACATTTCCCAAAATTCTTGGTCTTTCTGCCTGGGAAAGTAAAACTTGAACTGAAATCTCATTTAGAAGAAATTCATGAGACAGGGTAAATTGGGAGCACAAAAGTGCTATAGACTCCATCAAAATGAAAGGGAGGAAATGAGAGGAAGTCATAAACAGGTAAACCCAATAATGCAAGACAGATCAAACAGAGGAAATTAAAATCTCTTTTCTGTGCAATCCCTACTTCACAGGTTCATTGTGTCCACTTCTCATTCCTGGTACTTATTGATGAAACTCCAAATAATCTTAAACCTGCCCATTCTATTTTTCTTCACATTATTCTTAGATTAGTAGGAAGAAGATGGATTTACTGTTTATTGCAGCCTGCTATTTGAAGCACTGATTTATTATTTCTTTTTTTTTTTCCCCAAGGCAATTGGGGTTAAGTGACTTGCCTAAGGTCACATAGCTAGGAAGTGTTAAATGTCTGAGGCTGGATTTGAACTCAGGTCCTCCTGACTTCAGGGTTGGTGCTCTAACCATTGTGCCACCTAGCTGCCTTTTCTTTATTATTTTTTGAGCTTCTTTTGTTATTCAAATATATTAATAAATCATGAGACAATTAACAGTGAATTATAAAATCCCGTAATTTTGCAAGTTGTAATTGAGGTTAAATGCTACCTATGGGAAATGGGGGCTTATGTGAGTTATGTGATTTTGTATTTTTTGTAATTTTTGGTTTATTCCAGACCAAAATTTTTGGACTTTTATCACACCAGGGGAAGTCATTTCATTAACTGGTAGAACAGTGTGGAGGGAGGAGAGTAGGCTAATCAGAGGGAGTTGGAGTGTTACCTGATAGTTTACAATAAACTATGAGCACATGCAAACTGGATAAACAATTGATACCTTCCAGACAGACTTCTTTCCGTCTACCAGCAAAGAATGAACTGCTCAGTGGCTATAGTCATAATTTAGTTAACTTTCAGTATTATGATTAGCATATACCAATTGCAAACACCAGGAAAAGGAAATCATTTCTAGGTATTGAGGGATCATTCTTTTTAGTAAAACATTATCAAAATTTATTAGGAAAAATAATAACTCATATTTTATATGACTTTAACAAAATTTATTTTTAATATTATCTTAAACAAGATTACATATTATCTTATTTAAAGCTTTCAACAATACTTCAAGGTGCATTCTATTATCATCCCTAATTTACGAATGAACAAACTTAAGGCCCAGAGAATTTAAATACTTTGCTCAGAAATCTATTAACAATCAGAGATTGGATTTGGACTCTGCTCCTATGCTCTTATGTTCGACTTTCTGCTCATTATGCTATTAAAGCAGCTTTTATTGACTTATAGTTTGAGATACCGCCGTCATATCATTTTTGATCCTGAGAGCAAAGGGATGCTGGAGCCAGCTCAAACTAGAACAAATTGTCTTTGTGTAATTTTCTGTGTGAACTTTTACATCTCAGAAATCAGCAAATGCTGTAATTCAGAGTTTGAGTTATTGCTTTAATGATTTCTCAGAGTTAAGAAAATGATAAAGGAAAGGTTAAAAATGCACATTAAACTCAAAAAAAGTATAGAGGGTATATACATACACATACATATACATACATACATACATACATACATATATATGTATATATAGAGAGAGGGTATATACATACACATACATATACCTATACATATACATATATATATACACACACACACACACACACTCATGTACATACTTATATGTTTAAGTGCATTTGTATATATGTTCCCCCTAGAGAGCCTGTGGTTAAATATTTAGCATTGCAATCTTGATTGGTACATTTATCTCTCTACATTTCCTCATTATATTTCAAACTCATTCAATGTTCACTTATTGCCTCTGTATTTAATGTATAACAACATTTGTTATTGTTAAAAATAGTAATTATAATCTTAATGTTATTACTGACATTTCTGTGATGAGTTAATGCTTGTAAAGGACTTTATATATATGAAGACATTTGAAGTTCAAAATGACCCAATGAATTAGGAACTATTGTTATTCCCATATTATAGATAAGGAGGAAATTGAATGACAAGTTAAATGTCTCACCTAAGGTTGAGTAACTGGTGAGTGATCAAGACAAGTTCTTTCTGACTGTGGTACCAGCATTCTGTTTATTCTGTCATGCTTCCTCTGGAACACAACCATTCTGGTATATGCAAAAGGTTATACAACTGTTATATGGGGACTGAGAATGTTTTAGATACTGAAACAGAAGACGAATTACAGATATAGAATACCATATATGATAAAATTAAGTCATATCTGGAGCGTCATCGCTAAAATTAACATATCACATATGTTAAACAATCACAAATTAACAAATAACATAAAAATTTGGTGCAATCTATCTCGAGAACTTCAATTGTAAAATCATAGAGGAGACGGTCACTAAATAGATTTTCAAGAGAATTTAAGTTTCCTGTTGGCTTGACTGCTAATAGTTTTGTGACACAAAGCTTCTCTACTTTTAGAAAAAATGGAGAGTAAGAATTGCTTTGTGTCGTAGTTTTCTTCCAGCTCAAACCTTCTCTGTTCTGTGATTCTAGTTAGTGGAAAAGCAAAGCAATCATAAAATACCCCTTAATTGACAAGAATTCAGATCCTTATATGAACAACATGACTTATTTCTGCAAATTTATACAAAGCATTTAACCATTATTTTATTGGTCTCACTCTGCACATGTATTTAAATGTTAGGCATTGAGGTGTAGATTTTAGTGTTATTGGTCTGGTCATTTTGATAAAGGATGTTGCACTTGGGAGAAGAAAAATTCCAACATGGAAAAAAAATAAGCCTAGGAAATCTACATTCAGTTTTAATGAACCAAAAAATCTTTGGAGTCATTGAATACAGTTATGTCCACATGCAGCATAGTTTTCATTAAAGGCCCTTGGGATATTTTTTACCTGTTATTAAATTCTATCTGAAGTTAGGAGTTGTTATTGTCTAAAAGGCAAAATGAGTAGAGATGAAGTGATAGGTTGAAATGCTGTACTTTAATCGGTGGGAAGAATTCTAATGTGATTGGATTGAAGAAGCCTAATTGTGCAAGACTTTGTGCAAAGCCTTAGTACACAAAGACAAAAACCAAACAGTTCTTCCTCTGAGGGAGATGGCATTCTACCTTAAACCCTATAGATCACAGGTGATGGGTTTGGTGATGATAACCAAGACACAGGGTCCCCTCTAAAAAGTTGCCTAGAAAATTAAACTATGGTAGGTAGGTAGAATGTAGGCCCTTGGAATGGAGGGGTCTCTTTTTGGTTTGTTTTGTGTTGTTGTTCACTGTGCTACGCACAGTGTTGTTTATGATATTTTTATTTATTGATTGATAATAAATAATTTTTTTTCCTCAGCATCAAGTACAAGACATTTAATAATTATATACTGAAATAGAAGGAACTAGATTGTGTAGAAATACCAGTTCTGCTTTTGTGACAAGCAGAAAGAAGGACTGTCAAGATCAAAGAAATTTTATCTGGACAGATGTCATTTTTTTAAAGGAGAAACTTTTTTTTTCAGAAAATAGACAAATATTGAATTAAAACTCATTCATTTCAGTAAGCATCCTTTTTTTGAGAATAAAGGAATGGATAGAGTGTGGAGTTAGTTAATCTTGAAGCCAAAAGGACTTGAATTTCAGACTCCCCTTCTCCTTCTGCTCTCCCCACCATTGACACATATTGACTTGGTCTCTGGGCAGAGCTTTCTAGGTAACACTCTGAAGCTTTAAGCTGAAGGCTTATATCAGAACAGAGAGTTTGTTCATTTGAGAGATTGTTATATTAATGAAAGCACAGGTCAAATCCTCTTGACTTAAATGTTATTTGTTTCTGGAGATAATAGGGGAAAGCCCCACTCTTTAAGAAGTTGGTATTCTACACACATGTACATAAGTAAATAAAAAACACATACATTATAATTTTAAATAAGATAGAAGAACTTACATCTGGAGAACTAGGAGAGAATGATTTTTGGAAAAATTGATATTACATATATATAATACTTTATATGTGATATAAATTTAATAAATTATAAAAACATGTAAATATAAAATATGATATAATATGTTGAATCTATCTATCTATTTAGAACTATAGATTCTGGTCTCATCTCTACGAGAAATATAACTTTGGGGAAATCATTTCACCTCAGAACCATACTTTTTTCATCTATAAAATTTGAATGCTTATAATAAAAAAGTCTCACAAATCAAAAATTTGACACATTTCACATATAAAAATATATCCATGCAAAGAACAATACTACATTCTTTCCTTTAAAGATATTGGGATCATCATAAAGCCTTGGTTGTCTGAGGGGAATAAAGGTTCAACTTGTTGACATTGGTTATCTCAGTATAAAGTAGCCAGGAGGAGATTCGTGATTACATATTTTTAAGGTGTGTCACACTGGGAAGGGAGCTTTGTTCGGCTGAATCAGTGTGAGGTATCTTCAACCCTGGCTTTGTGGAATTTCCACTGAGTGCTCTGACTAAATGATTCTCTTTTATTAAGTGTTTAATGACCTAGGAGTTCCAATATTGAACCTCAACTAATGAGGAGGCTGACCTTAGTTTGGCCCAGTGCAGAACAAGGGACAATAGCAATATGGTGAGCTTTCAAAATATTTCCCTTTTTAAAAGATCTTAGAGATGAAAAAAGCATGTGTTTTTAGACTCAATACTATAGATCAGGATGATAATATACCATTAACTTTTCAGCTCTCCTTAAAAATCCAGGTTAAAATTCACATTATTATTCTTTGCAGCTCTCCTTAAAAGTCCAGTTTGAAACTCACATTATTATTCTTTGCAGCTCTCCTTAAAAGTCCAGTTTAAAAACTCACATTATTATTCTTTGTAGTTCTCCAATACTAATAAGTGACATGACTTGACACAGAAGGCCCAATGACCGTAGACCCTGAAAGACCTGAATCTCACCCAGCTTCTGACAATACAGTCTGTGGGATCACGGGCAAGTCTTGGAAGCTTTTAGTTCTTCTGACACTTTCCTATGACTCTAAGTCACCAGTGAGTTACTTGTTACCATCGGTGGATGGAGCTAAAATGAAATTATCAGTGTGGACTTAAAAAAAAAAAAAAAAAAAAGCAAATTCCAAACCAGAACAACAAGAAAGCAATCAATCAATCAATATAAATTTATTAAGAATTTATTGCTACACAATGTGATATGCATTGGGAATGCAAAATTAACATGAAATTACCTTGGTTCTCAAGAAACTTCAATTCCAGTAGATGATATTCTGTCATAATTATATACATACACACACACACACATATATATATAAGTAATATTCATATGTATATATGCATGTGTGTGATAGACATTATATATTTATATATATATATAAAAAATCACTGGCCTGCTGATTATAGCAAGTTGAAAGGTGAACTACATAGAAGACTAGCCAGTTGCTGTGTGACCTTGAACAAATGAATGCTCTTGACATTTTGGGACATTTATTTCTTTTTTGGTAAAATGAGGTCTTTCCACTTCTAACTCTCTGAGTCTCTGATCATCTAAAAAAATATGTCTTCTCCTTATGTATATAAATTCAGGGAATTCTAATTCATAGTTTATGTGGTATGCGGTTGATGTACCAGTGCTAATTATATTCAGCATAAATCCTCAAAATCTTAAAAAAAAATAGTTGGAAAAGAGAATTAGGGCATACAAAACCCTGGAAGAATGCAAACTGAATTACATAATTTGGACTTGCAGTACAACAGTGATTCACCTGACCTAAGCATGTGTCCAGGATAAATTATTTTAATTAATTTCTCAAAAGCCAGTTGCTGATTTTCCTACTTTGAACAGAGAGACACATTCCAGCGGGGTCCACTTCACGGAGTGGGGTTATTTCTGGCAACAAGGTCACATCCTTTGCCTCCAGTTGTGTGACTCCTGGGTGTGGCTTGAAGATAGGATAAATCTGGCAAGATGCATTTTCTTCTGTGTTCAGAGGGCTCCTTATGGGCTTCTGTGCCGGACTGTTCCATATGCTCTGTGCCGGGCTAGAATTAGACTCAATGAGGCAATGGCAGAAAGAGGCATTAACATCCCATGTCCCCAGAGTTCCATCCCATTCCTTGGTTCACTGAGCCATGCAGCCTCCCCAGCACCTTTGAATCTCTACCAGTGGCTCTCAGGTATTTCAGACATCTGTCAGCGAAGCCCAGGGAAAAGGTTTCTGGGGCTGTAATCCTCCCAAGCTCTAAATGTGCACTTATTTTTAGGACCAAATAATTCTTAACATCCTTTGTCACTAAGGAAAAGGAAGCCAAGAGTCTGGAAAAATTACATTCTGAATTTCCTTACAAATAGAGATTCACAAGAAAACCAATTAAAGAGGAACAGGCTGAGAATCTGGGAGTTTTTGGAATATCCTGGAAGCCCATTGCCTAATTTTTTACTGGGTTAATTGCCTGATTCCCTTTTAAATAATAATAACTGATATTAATAAAGTTCTTTAAATTTCACAAAATGCTTTACATCCATGATCTCAATGGATAATCCTGTGAGACTGCTATTCTGGGTATTACAATTCTTATTTTTGAAGTTCTGGAAATTAAAGTTTAAAGAGATCACATGATTTCTTCTGTATTACAAAGATCAAGTAAGATCAGAGGAAAACTTGAACTAAGTGTTTCCTGATTCCAAGTTTAAAATTTCATCCATTATTTTATACTTCTTCCAGTGACAATCCTTTGTTTTTTTAAAATGAATCTATGAATATAAAAGGCAGACCAAAATTTAAAATTAAGTAAAGGCTATTGATTGGGTTATTCCACTTTAAAATGTACATTGAAAGGATTCCTTTCTTGTTCATTTTACGCAGAACCCAATCCTGACAGCAAGCAGAGGACTAAATATCTGCAGGTGCTATTCTGCTCAATCATTAGGAAATATTGGAAAACCAAGATTTTAGCTCATTGTTTCTTCCCCTTCCACCAATCACCATACATTTCCTCACAAAACTTCTTACCCTAATTCCATTAAAACCAATTACACATATTTCACCGGTGGAGATTAATATTGCTAAATGCCAATTATGTGTCTGCCTGAAAAACATATTGAACAGAATAGCAAATAGCAATACAATAAAAATGCCCTGACATCTGGCTTGCAGGGAGCAGACAGGCAGACAATAGCAGAAAGAATAAAACAAAGGACAATTAATTGATTTCAGTACTCTCTGTTCCTGGGTGATCAGCAAAGTGCCCGGAAAAAGATGGAATATTATAGTTGGTAGGTAGAACTGCAGGTATAGGTTTGGAGCAACAAATAGCAACAAATGTAAAGGCTGTGACAAAGGCTAAATAGTCACTTTGTAATTTAACTTTCAAAATGAGTTATTCATGAGAGGGACATTTTAAAAAAAAAATCTTGGTTTTTTCCAGGAATATGAAGGGTGAATGTTCTATTTTGCAAGAATTTTCCTCTTCCCCTGGTTTCACTGAAAAGTTTTTAATCTCACCTCAATTATGGGCGAAATCCTTTACTGGAAGGCAAAGAATCTGTGAATCTCAACTGATGCTGAAGGTAACCCTAAGGTTTTATCTCATATTATTCTCTCTTGTTCTTTCTGTATTTCTAATCTAGCAAAGGGAGAAGGAAAATCCATGGAGAGAGAGAGAGAACAGAGATAGCTAGAGAGAGGGAGAGACAGACACAGACACGTGGGCAGAGGCAGAGACAGAGAGAGAAAAGGAAAGGGAGGCACATACAAGAGACAGTCAGACAGAGAGACAGAAACAGAGAGAAAGACAACCAGAGAAATAGAGAAAAGAGACAGAGACAGAAAGACAGACAGACACTCAGAGACATAGAGAAACAGAGACAGAGAGAGACAGCCAGACAGAAAAAGAGAGAGACAGAGACAGGCAGACAGACATATAGAGGCAGAGAAAGACAGAGACAGAAAGAAAGAGACACAGACAGACAGCCACGGAGAGAGACAGAGAGACAGAGACAGAAAGAGAGAAACACAGACAGACACAGAGACAGAGAGAGACAGACAGACAGAAAAAGAGAGATAAAGACAGGCAGACAGACATATAGAGGCACAGAAAGGCAGAGACAGAAAGAAAGAGACACAGACAGACAGCCACGGAGAGAGACAAAGAGAGACAGAGAGACAGAGACAGAAAGAGAGAAACAGACAGACACAGAGACAGAGAGAGACAGACAGACAGAAAAAGAGAGATAAAGACAGGCAGACAGACATATAGAGGCACAGAAAGGCAGAGACAAAAAGAAAGAGACACAGACAGACAGACACGGAGAGAGACAAAGAGAGACAGAGAGACAGAGACAGAAAGAGAGAAACACAGACAGACACAGAGACAGAGAGAGACAGACAGACAGAAAAAGAGAGATAAAGACAGGCAGACAGACATATAGAGGCACAGAAAGGCAGAGACAAAAAGAAAGAGATACAGACAGACACAGAGAGAGACAAAGAGAAACACAAAGACAGAGAGACTGAGACAGAAAGAGAGACACAAAGACCCAGAGACAAAGAGAGACAGAGAGACAGAGACTGACAGAGAGAGAGAGATATAGAGACAGAGAGACAGACAGAGGCAGAGAGAGAGAAGCAGAAAGAAAGATACAGACAGACACAGAGATAAAGAGGGATAGATACATACAGAGGGACAGGGAGATAGAAACAGAGACAGAGACAGAGGGACAGCCAGACAGAGAAATAGAGAGACAGAGACAGGCAGACAGACAGATAAAGGCAAAGAGAGACAGAGATAGAGACCAAAAGAGATACAGATAGACAGACAGAGAGGGACAAAGAGAGACAGAAAGACAGAGAGAGAGATAGAGACAGACAGAGACGTGGAGACACTGAGAAAGAAACTCATAAACAGAGATAGACAGATATAGCAGATAGAGAAAAACATACAGAGACAGAGATACACATGTAGAAACAGCTTAGATAAAACCCTTACACCAAACAGGTATAAACAAATCTAACCCTCTGGGGATCATGGAACATTGAACATTTGGGGAAAATGACTTGTCCATTTCTGCTAAAGGACTCTCATCACATTTTAAGATCGAAGAACATCACTATATTACGAAAAAGTACTTTCAATGATGCAAGAAGCTCGGGCATTATTCTAACATCTATTTCCCCTGGGCAAAATCTCTTGGTGAGCTTTGACCTTTTGAATATGATCCTTCTCTATGGGACCTGGTGCTCGTGGTCCACGGTATTAGAAAAGATGGAGGATAAAGGGCTTCATAGTGCAGTACTCTTCCTGCTGTTTCTCACTGACCTTCCAGACTCTTGATCTTGCCTATTTTTCATGAACCAAGGCAACAATATACATCCCCATTTATTTAATCTCCTGGGACTTCATCCCTTACATTTTTAGACCAATCCACAGCCCACATTCCTTCAAATTAACAGGAATCTGCTCCCTATGACAGGCTCAATTCAATTTCTGTCCACATCCAGTCACGACTCCATTAGTTAAATAAATAAATACAAACCCCAGTAGATTGTTTGTTCATTATTGATTTCCATTAGTCTCAACAAATGTATATCACTTCTGTTTTCAAATTCAGTGAATCTTCTCACATACAATTCTGTAATATATATACTTCCCCATAACTGAAATTACACTAACTTCCTGAAAATGTTAAGAGAAAAATCTTTTTGTTCTATAGAACAACAGTAGATAGTAATTATTGAGTGTGAGTCCCTTCTATAGATATACATAATTCCCCTATTTTGCATATAATAAATTTTAATAAAAGGGTTTTTTTGGCCCAAAAGGCTATAAAATTGTACATACCCCATGATCCTGCAATACCACTACTGAGTCTGTATTCCAAAGAGATCATAAAAAAGAGAAAAGGACCCACATGTACAAAAAATATGAATAGCACCTTTTTGTGGCAAAGAATTGAAAATTGGGGGGATACCAATTAAGTGGGGAATGGCTGAACAGCATGGAATGGAATACTATTGTGCTATAAGAAATGATGAGTAGGCAAATTTCAGAAAACCTGGAAAGATTAACATGAAATAATGCTAAGTTAATTTTGCAGAATCAGAAGAACATTAGACATAGCAATAGCAGCATTGCATGATGTTCAACTCTTATAGACTCTCAGTGATACAGTGATCCAAGGCAATTTCAAAAGACTGGATGGAAAATGCATCTACATCCAGAGGCAGAACTATGGATTTTTGAATGCAGATCAATGAATATTAATTTTACTTTTTTCTTCTTTCTTATGATTTCCCCACTTTTTCTGATTCTTTTTTCACAACATGACTAATGTGGAAATATATTTAACCTGATATATATCTATAACCAATGTCAGAATGCTTACTAGTCTTGGGAAGGGGAGAAAGGAATAAGAGAGGGAGAAAAAAATGAAACTCAAAGTCTTATAAACATGAATATTGAAAACTATTTTTATATGTAATTAGAAAAAAATTATTAAGGCTAAACAAACAAACAAATGAACAAGTAAAAATAAATAAATAGGTTTTGTTTATTTATTTCTTTTCTGGATAAGTCTGCCACTGATTGCTAAAGCAAAAGTTGAGAGAGGACAGGGAAACAAAAAAAGGGGGAGAGAATGGAGAAAAGGATTTGGAACAAAATTTTAAAAAAAGCAAATGGTAAAAACTTTTAATTTGTAATTGGAGGAATGTATATGTATATACATACATAAATATATAAATACAAAAAATACTATCCAAGAAAAAATCCTATCTTTGAATGGGGAAGGGAATTTCTGCCATCCACAGGTTTTGATCATGTATAAGCTTTGGAATACCTGGATTGTCAGTTGATTGTGAAACATTTATATAAAATTATTCTTAGCTTTGCAAATGTCTTCTTTGGAGTCACTTAGCCAATCAATAGATACATGCATTCTATGTATCAAATGCTACTTATCAAGAAAAAAGAGAACAGATTTTGATCTCTAATGGGGTAGACAATAGGTTTTTGTACAACTCTGGAAAATAAGCAATCCTGACTCTTGGCCCAGTACTTTATCCACTCTCCCATCCAGCTGTCCAATGGAATATTATTATGCCATGAAAACAAACGTACAACAATGGAAATACAAACAATAGCCATGTTGGCAGAAAGTCCTAAGCTTAGATCCTGTTTCTGTCACATCTTGATTAGGATTCTTCCTGACTCCAGACCAGGTACTTTATCCCCTGAGCCAGCTAGCTGCCTTAGTTCCTAGTAGGGGAAGAAAAAAATTCCCTCTCTCAGTGCAGATCAACCAACTACTCTGCTATTTAAAATTATTTGAAGGAGTCAACTAAAAAGACTGAATACCACCAACAATATTCCATATAATATCCCATAACATTTTTTCAGCCAATCTCTAATCAACACCTAAATAATTTCATAAGTTCTTCTTCCTCCTCCTCCTCCTCCTCTTCTTCTTCTTCTTCTTCTTCTTCTTCTTCTTCTTCTTCTTCTTCTTCTTCTTCTTCTTCTTCTTCTTCTTCTTCTTCTTCTTCTTCCTTCTTCTTCTTTTCCTCCTCCTCTCCTCCTCCTCCTCCTCCTCCTCTTCCTTCTCCTCCTCCTCCTCCTCCTCTTCCTTCTCCTCCTCCTCCTCCTCCTCCTCCTCTCCTCCTCCTCTCCTCCTCCTCCTCCTCCTCCTCCTCCTCCTCCTCCTTCTTCTTCTTCTTCTTCTTCTTCTTCTTCTTCTTCCTTCTTTCTTCTTCTTTCTTTCTTTTTCTTTCTTTTTCTTCTCCTTCTCTCCTCTTTTTCTCCTTCTTCATTTTACAAATGATCCTGACATGAATATTTTTGTATACATTAAGACTTGTTTTACTATTGGGGTACCTATATTCTTAGTAATGAGACAATTGGGTCAAAGAGCATGAAGAGTTCTGATTCCACACACTCTCAATTCAAAATTATGATTTTTAGCTTCAAATGAGAAAGATACATATAACTAAATCATAAGGTAGATGGAAAGAGAAATTCAAAGGAGAAGTTCAGGAAAAGTGCTATGATTAATTTGAGAAAAAAGAAACAATTGCTTTCAATTGGCAGTGATGGTGGTGATGGCGAGATTGGAAGACTTCCCAGAAGTGGCATCTGAATTTGCCTTAAAGAGAGAGACTTAAAAAGATGGAAATAACAAGAAATTCCTTCGAGGCATGGCAGAATGAAAATAAAGACTCAATGGCAGGATGACAAGGTGGAATAGAGAACAGTCCAGTTTGCTGGTAGCTGGAGTATATTCAACTCAATTGTGTGAGATGAGAAGAGTTAGATTGTAAATGGATGAATAAAAATTTCATTTATTAATGCTTATTCTGTGCCAAATATCTTGCTAAGTCTTTGGGATATAGATAAGCAAACCAGTCATGGTCTTCAAAGATTTTAATTGTAACAGGAGGATTCAACACCTGTAGAAAAATAGTGGCTGGAAAGAGAAATTTTATTTTGGAAAGTTATAGGCAGGGGGTTGGTTGTTGTTGTTGATTCATTTCACATCAAAACTCCCTTCCCTGGCCAATCCTTACCTAATTGTGCTATCTTTTCCCTTGGGATATAAATTCCAAGAGAGCCAAATTGTTTTCTTTGGGAACAAAGACTGAACAAAAACAATACCTGTTTCTGTTGTATCTTCATCACTCTTGGCTTTTCTTGATCTGAATCTAGGGGAAAAATATAGATTCTCAAAGGCAGAAAGAAGGTGGAAGACAATTTATTGCATGGAAACCCAGATGAGAGATGGAGCATCCTGTAGGAAGAATGCTAAGAAAGTCAGTATGGCTGGACAATAGAAAGAAGAGAATGGGGAAATAGGTCAAAATATTAGGGAGTTAGAAATGGACCAACTTTAGAAGAGCTTTAAAGGCCAAGCAAGGCTATTTATATTTACTTTTAGAATGCATAGTAAACAATTAGAGGCTAGAACAGGGGGTAACATGGGTACAGCTGTGCTTTAAAAAACTTACTTTGGCAACATCTAGAAGAATGGGTTAGAATGAAATCCATTCTAGGGAGATCAATGAGGAGACTAATGCAGTCTTCTTGGTGATAATATGACAGCGTGAGCTACATGGTGGCTATGTGAATGAAGATTTAAGTAAGGTAGATGAGAAATGTGATAGAGATAAAAATGGCAAGTTCCTTGAGGTCAAAAGATTTATTTTCCCTTTTTTGGTACTCCTAGCACTTAGCAGAATGCCTGGTACAAAGCAAGCACTTAATAAATGCTCTATCTATCTATCATCTGTCTTCTCTATTGACATAGATAGAATTATTTATGCACAGGCTACATCTTGTCTTTGTAGATCATTTAAGCAACAGAATCAGAAAATTTTCATTTAAATCCTCCTACTGCCACTTCGGAAAAATTACATAATCTCACTTTGCCTCAATTTCCACATCTCGAAATGAGTGGTTTGACCCTTGCAATTACAAATTTTCATCCTCTTCATGAATAGAAATTGAATTCACCATATATTGAGAATGAGGTGAAAAAATTTGGACACCACAATTGTTGCACTGGTATCCATAAAATATTCAACAAATCAATTCAAGTATGGCCTATGATATTTTAAGTGGATATATATAAACGTACAGGCCAGAATAATTGGAAAAAAAACATAAATGAGTTTCCAATATTCCCCAGTGGAAGAAGTTAATTATACTCTGAAATTACAGACACTTTGAAAGATCAAAAATTATTTTTTTTAACATATTGTTCTTAAAGGATATCTCGACCTATTTTTCTTTTTCTTTTATTTTGTTTTATTTGTTTTGTTTTTTACAGAGGCAATTGGGGTTAAGTGATTTGCCCAGGGTCACACAGCTAGGGAGTATTAAGTCTCTGAGGCAAGATTTGAACTCAGATGCTCCTGACTTCAGGGCTGGTGCTCTATCCACAGCACCACCTAGCTGCCCCTCTACCTAATTTTCCATGTGTAACATTGATGATTGAAAAGAAATGGATGATGTCTATCAATAAAAGAAATTTATACCACAGACCATAGAGATATAAGTAAAAAGCTAATAATGTGATGAGATAAGCTAATGTTGTCTTCTGAACTTCTCTCTCTCTCTCCCCTCACTTTTCCCCCCCTCTTTCCCCCTCTTTCTCTCCCTCCTCTCCCCTCCCCCTCTCTCCCCTCCCCTTCTTTCCTTCCTTCCTTCCTTCCTTCCTTCCTTCCTTCCTTCTTTCTTTCCTTCTTTCTTTCCTTCCTTCCTTCCTTCCTTCCTTCCTTCCTTCCTTCCTTCCTTCCTTCCTTCCTTCCTCTCTCTCTGTCTCTGTCTCTCTCTCTCTCTCTGTCTCTCTCTGTTTCTCTCTTTCTCTATTTCTCTCTATGTCTGTCTCTATCTCTGTATCTATCTCTTTTTCTTTCATTCTTCCCTTTTCTTCTTTCTGAAAAATAAAAAGTATAGGATTTCCTTTTGAATTATTTTGTAGATCTGCTTACTTAGGGAATGTAGGGATGAAATATCTCATTGAATGAAGACATGAAACCATGTGTCCCTTTATTCTGGTTGTCACTGCTCATCTTTCATTCCCCTCATAGATGTCCTCCCGATTCTAGGAACTTTCCTGCCTTAATTCACCTATCGTCTACCTTTGGAACTTTCTTCAGTACCTGGATCTTCTCACTCTTCAATATCTTCTGTCATTTTGATGCTCTTCCCTCACTGATAGATTTCTTTCTGGATTTCCATTTGGGGGTTTGGTGGCCTAGGTTGTCTCTGTATACTTCATTTCCCTCCTGGCTGTGCTTCTAACTAAAGATTTTGTCACTTAGGACTTAGCTGCCTTCTAACTCTGGGATTTCCCAACTTTTCTCCCTGAAATTTCCCTCTGTGTCTTTGGAGAAGTTCTCATTGCTTTGTTTTAATGTTTTGTCTCCCTCCATTAGAACATAAGTTCCTTGAGGGCAAGAATTGTCTCTTTTTGCTTTTATTTGCATCCTCAGAGCTTAAATCAGTACTTGGCATTTAGTAAGTATTTAATAAAAGAATGCTGTTTATTTGACTCACTATTCTAACTAGCATCTAATGAGTTCATCTAGCTAGCAAGTTTTGGGATTTTAAAGTAATTTTTAATTAATATGCAGTCGATTGTGGTGAGGATAGCTTTCAGAAACTTTAAAGGGTGCTAACTGGGGGAAACGTTTCCTCAGGGAAAATCAAGGGAAGAGTAGGGAAGAGTTCAGTTATTCCTAAACTCACCCTGTATTTGGGTTTACTGTGTAAAGGATAGGAGGAGATTGGGAAGAAAAAACTTCCTATTTTAATTAATTAATTTTTTTTAATTAATTAGATATTAAGCTCATTTGTTTCTCCCTAAGAAAGGACTGCGTGTCTTATAAATACCCTAGGTCTAAAATCGGGTCCCTTGTCCTTATTAAGGTCCTGCCTTTCACAGAAGGAAAACGAATAATTCCACAGGCACTACTGAATACATAATACCTTATTTTTACAGGGAAAAAAATCAAGAAACTACCCACAGAAAATTTTCCTTCAGTATAATAACAATACTAACAAAGCCTAGCAATTATTTCTGATTTAACTATAACATTCTACTCTTACCTAGAGCAAGAAAACTCCTCATGTCTGTCTGTCTGTCTGTCTGTCTCTCTCACTCTCTTTGTGTTTATGTCCCTCTGTCTGTCCCTCTACTCTCTCTCTCTCTCTGTGTCTCTCACACTCTGTCTCTCTATCATTGTGTGTGTCTATCTCTGTTTCTGTCTCTCTCACTCTTTGTCTCTCTCTCTCTCTTTTTCTTAATGTGTACATGTATAAAGAAAGTGAAAAACAGCCATTCTGTTGCTGCAATTAGCAGCAATGTGTGGAATGAACTGCTAAATCACTGTGACTAATTTAAATGGACAGAACTGTCCCTTGCTAACTATCATGAATATTGCCCTGGTTAGAAAGAGCAAGAAGTGATGTTATCAGAATGAATGGTCAGTTGTTACCAGACCAAGCTAAATCAGGAATTGGTTCAGGGGACGAGTCGAGAAGACACAGATGAATAAAATGGAAGAAGTTTGTTAATTCTTTTTCAAGGAAAAAGAAGCATTGTTGGTAAAGTATTCAAATTTTAAATTACAATTTATAGTGAGTCATTCTTTTCCTTAGTATTTCCCATCTCTTAAATGGGCATATTTCTCTTCAACTATGAATGTCTGAAGTCATGAAATGGCTGACTCCAGCCATTAATCCCCTAATGGCCCAGAACTCTGCAGATTTTAGAAGCTGTTTGATATTTACTGAACTAACTTCAAAAGTGAAGTGGAGCCCAGGATCAGATGAGGAACAGAACAAAGCCTGAAGCGTGATGAAGCAGATGGGATTGATTTTTGTTGTGGAGCAATGCAATTCCTCTGTTTGTTTGCAGTCTGCCATTATTTATGTAAATATACAATTAAGATGAATTTATAATTCATGAAGGATTGTTTTCTGGCAAATACAGGTCTAACTTTAAAATGTGTATGTGTGTGTGCGCGCTTCTTAAAATCGTATCATCAGGACTCAACTGCTTCTCTTTTTATTTCTCTTTGAACTTTCATTTCATCATTCATGACATGAAGATAATATGTGAATTACAGAATAATGTTATCTATGGAGTCAGACTGTTTAAAAATTGATTCTATCACTTTCTAGCTATCTGACCGTGGTTAAATCATGTAACCTCTCAGAAATCCCAGTTACCCTGTTATTACTATCCAATATTCTTTAAGAATATTAGATAGCCTGATGAGTTTATTGATCATATACAACACACTTGCTATGTATCAGGCACTGTGTTAAGAATTGAGGATGTGAAAAAAAGCAAGCAGACAGTCTCCTGGCCTAAATAGCTTAGTTTTAGTTGTTGCTGTTTATTCTTCATTTTGGAAGCTAATCATGACATCAGGGAAAGGGTGCCATGACATGCAGGTGAGTTGGATTGAAGGGAAGGTGGGCTGTTCAGTCACCAGCCTCACTGTCTCCTCCACTCCCATCTGGGTACAGTGACAACATATAGGTCAGGACCACTGGAGATAGCCCTGGATGCACTGGGAAACCTTGGCCTTTTTAAGCCAAGGTCTTTAACTGGTCTCAGTTTGCCTGCGGCAATAGCCATTTATAATTCACTCTCGGAGGGGAAGGCTTTCAAGGTTTCTGGCCAAAACAGAAACAATTGCTATTTATATTCATTCTCAGTAAAACAAGACTCAACCAATGAATGGTCTTTTCCTGGGACCAATTGTTGGCCAATCAATGAAAGCCAGAAGGATTGGGTTAAGGCTTGGTCCTTAAGAAAAAAAAAATCCTATAAACCTTTTATGTGTCATATCCATGGAAAAGGAAAGAATTTATGACCAAACATAGGAAGAAAAGAAGGAAAGGCAGAATTAAGAAAGGAAGGAAGGAAGGTTGAATGATTGAGTTTAGGGATGTTTTTATTCCAGAAATTCCCTAGAACAAGGAAATCACACATTAGTTCCTCATTCTCTCCCCAAAATAATCTATCTAAGAGTTATTATGAAGAAAAAGACATCATAACTCTTAAAGCATTTTTTTACTTAAAATAGTATTTTATTTTTCCAATTACATGTAAAGTCAATTTTCAACACTATTTATGTAAGATTTTGAATTCTAAAATTTCCCCCTCATTCCTTCCCTTGCTTTCCTCCCTAGGATAGCAGAAATCAGATTTAGGTTATACATATACAATTTTATTAAACATATTTCCACATTAGTCATGTTGTAAAAAGAAGAATCAGAACAAAAGAAAAAATCTATGAGAAAGAAAAAATAAGTAAAAATAATATACTTTGATCTGCATTCAAACTTCTTTGTTCTTTCTCTGGATGTGGATAACATTTTTCTTCAAGAGTCTTTTGGAATTATTTTAGATCATTGTATTGCTTAGAATAGCTAAATATGTCATAGTTGATCATTACACAATGTTGTTTTCATATGCACAATGTCCTCCTGATTCTTCTCATTTCATTCAGCAATTGTTCTTGTCCAGACTTTTCTAAAATCTGTCTGCTTATCATTTCTTGTAGCCTAATAGTATTCCATTATATATGGGTATATATATATATATATATAAAACAACCTCTTTAGCCATTCTCCAAGTGATTAACTCCTCAGTTTCCAATTCTTTGCCACCACAAAAATAGCTACTATAAATATTTTTGTACATCTGGGTCTTTTCCCCTTTTTAATGATCTCTTTGAAATACAGATTAATAGTACTATTGTTGGATCAAAGGTTAAACATAGTTTTATAATCCTTTGGGCATAGTTACAAATTACTTTCCAGAAAAGTTGGATCAGTTTATAACTCCAATAAAAATGCCATTAGTGTTTTAATTTTCTCACAATTTCTCCAATATTTTTAATTTTCCTTTTCTGTCATATTATTCAATATGATAGATGTGAAGTGGTACTTCAGAGTTGTTTTGATTTGCATTTCTCTAATCAATAATGATTTAGAGCATCTTTTCACATGACTAGATAGCTTTAATTTCTTCATCTGAAAACTCCTTGTTCATATCATTTGACCATTTGTCAACTGGAGAATGACTTATGTTTTCATAAGTTTGGCACAATTCTCTATATATTTGAGAAATAAGACCTTTTTTTTCAGAAATACTAGCTGTAAAAAATGTTTCCCTTCTAATCTTGTTTGCATTGGTTTTGTTTATGCAAAATATTTTTTAATTTAATGTAATCATAATTATTCATTTTTCATTTCACAGTGTTCTCTATCCCTTGTTTAATCATAAATTCTTCCCTTCTCCATGTATCTGACACATAAAGTAATCTTTGTTCACCTAATTACCTTTTGATATCAACATTTTTGTCTAAATCATGTATACATTTTGATCTTATCTTGGTATACAATGTGAGGTGTTGGACTGTACCTAGTTTCTTTTCTAGTATTTTCCATTTTTCCAACAGTTTTTGTCAAATAGTGCATTTTCAGCAAGAAGTTGGAGTCTTTTGGTTTAACAAATAGTACATTATTATGGTCATTTAGTATTGTGTCTTGTGTTCCTAACCAATTCCATTCAATACTAAATATTTTGATGATTTCTACTTTAGGATATCAGGACATCAGAACAATTTTCCTTGCTAAGTTCTTGAAAGATATTTCATGTTTTTACCCTTATGTAGTAAAATAAATAAATTTTAAAAATTTCTTGAAAGATGTTGTCCAGGTTCTTTTTTTATTTTTAATTTTTATTTTTTTAAATAATTTTTGGTAGTTCAATAATTCTTAAATTATCCATCCTGGATCTATTTTTTAATAGTTTTTTTCCATTGAAGTATTTTACATTTTATTTTTTTTCCAATTCTTATCATTTTATTTGATTGATTCTTGATTTCTCACAGTCATTAATCCATTTGCCCATTTCTAATTTTTAAGCAATTATTTTCTTCAGTTAACTTTTGTACTTCCTTTTCCATTTGGCTAATTTTACTTTTAAAGGAGTTTGTTTTTTTTTTCCCTCCTATTTGGCCAATTGTTGTTTTTTTTTTTTTTTTTTTTTTGAAGGAATTGTTTTATTCAGTCAATTTTTGTACTTTCTTTTCCAACCTGTTGACTCTTTCTTGCATAACTCTCATTTTATTTTCCCAATTTTTCTTCTACTGTTATTTGATTTTTAAAAACCTTTTCAAGTTCTTTCAATAAAGAATTTTGATCTTGACATCAATTTAACTTCCCCTTTGATCCTTCATATGTAGGTATTTTGACATTGTTGTCCCCTTCTGAATTTGTGTTTTTTCCCCCTCCCTATCACCATAGTAGCTTTCTATGATCAGTAGCTTCTTTTTTAAATTTATGTTTTTGTTTTTGTTTTGTTTTTTAAAGTTGAGCTCTGCTCCTGAGGCACAGGAGACACTGTTCCAAACTTTTTGTGCTGGGGGCCAAAGGGGTCACTAGCTTTCTACACTAAAGACTCAGGTAGCTTGCTGCTTGTCCACTGTGCTGCAATAGCCCAGCCTATTCATCCCTGTTTTTCTGGGGAGTTCCCACACAGTTAGTTTACCTTCCATAGTGTGACTGGATGCTACATAGCTAACCTGCTGTGTCACTAGGTTGCTAAGCCAGGACCAAGGGACTTTGATTGCTGATCTATGCTGTGGCTAAGAGCATCCCACTGGCTTGCCCAGAAACAATATGCATTGGATAATATTCCCCAAGTGAGAGAGGCCGTTCCTGAAGTCTTTTTAAGTTATCTTAAACTGGAAAATTTTTTCACTGTCTTTTTCTACATTCTGTCACCTAAGCATCCATTTACAATTTGATTTAACATTGATTCCAAAGGAAACTGAGTAGAACTCAGGAAATTTCCTGACTTTTCTCTGCCATTTATACCCCCCCTTAAAGCATTTTATAAATGTTGGCTTATATCTTGGGGAAATATATTGTTAGGAAATTATTCATAACTGATACATAGCAATTAAATCTCATTAACTGGCTTTTCCATTTGATTAAAGTCTTTGGGACTTTTGCCCATTGGAGCTATTTCACATCAAGGGTACTTGTCAATTCATGTTTTGGGCAAATTAGAAAAAATGGTGGTATAATGAACAGAAAAACCTGCAGTACTCAACAGGACTCTAGGTTTTTGTTTTTTGTTTTCCCCTCCTCTGGAAAGTGTTACTTTCAAACTTCAAATTTTGGGTAAACAGAATTTTTTATTAAGTAAGCAAATTAAATTTCAAAAAGAAAACACATCAACAAAAACAGTAAAAATCAACCACATAGTTCCAGGGGAAACAAATCCTGTTTTTGTTTCTTCAAACTAAATACTTAATCACCTTGCCCAGAGAGGAGCTCAAGTAAATTTCAGACAGTGCTGCAGTGGTAAATTTCTATTGCCAAATAAACCTAGGAAATATTTTATAAGTATCTCCTGAATAAATCAAAAGAGAAATAATGGCTGAGTATAATCAGGTAAAATAATCAGGAAAATCTGGGTTCAATCTCTCTCTCTGACATATGCACGTAACTGATCCTGGACACGCTATTCAACTCATAAATGACTCAGGAAGTCTTCGGGTCTATAAATTACACAAGAGTTGTTTGTCTAGAATGGTAAAATAACCTTCCATACTGAGATTTGTCCATACTAATAAACTCAGAGGATTTTATTACAACATTCACCCATAGCCACCCCCACACACCCATTCCCCCCACAATGATGGTTATAGAACGTAGTCAAATGTTCACAATTGCCTTGAGGGTGGACTCTGGATGGTACTTTAGAACTCATATAATCAAGTGTGCATTCCTCACAGCTGATGTAAAACTGTTTCAGACATTTTACCCAGAGCTCCATCTTTCACTTTTCCTCAATCATAATGCATTCGAACACTGGGCTCGGTTACAATTGATGTATGTTAAATGAATGTATGATATTCAAATACAGGAAAAATCCTGCTGTTTCATCAGTATGAAGATACTCCCAGTGTATTTTACTAGTGCAAATTGCAAGTAATTTAAGAAATAGTAGGGCTATTCTAGGAGTTTGCTTGAGGCATATAAACATTAACAGGACTTCCCATAGTTCCATACATAGTAATGACAAGAATTGGGATTATAAACCAGTCCCTCAGTCCATATTCAATATTTTTTCCTCTGAATCCTCTCGCTTTTTCAGTTACTTGATAAAGAATCAGAAAACTCCAATTGCTCTCTATTCCTTTTATTTACTTGAGCTCTTCTCTGGGCAAGGTGATTAAGTATTTAGTTTGAAGAAACTAAAACAGGATTGTTTCCCCTGGAACTATGTGGTTGATTTTTACTGTTTTTGTTGATATGTTTTCTTTTTGACATTTAATTTG
The DNA here is from genome assembly GCF_016432865.1 of Antechinus flavipes. Taxonomy (NCBI): domain Eukaryota; kingdom Metazoa; phylum Chordata; class Mammalia; order Dasyuromorphia; family Dasyuridae; genus Antechinus; species Antechinus flavipes. The sequence goes on from NC_067403.1 coordinate 54,497,794, forward strand.
CTTACTTACCTATTAACTCCTTTCTCTATCATTTTAAGTTCTTAAAAACAGGTACTTTACTACATTTCTTCTTCCAAATTATCCTCTCCACTTTCTCTATGATACAGATATACTGATCTACTTCCTGTTCCTCATAAGGGACATTCCATCAGTCATTTTTCTACTTTTGCATTAATTATCACTCAAATTTGGAATCTCTATCTTGACCTCTGCCTTTTGGAATTCTTAACTTTTTTTCAAAATATTGCATACTCATTCTATATAGAAAGTCTTTCTTGGTTCTACCAGTTGCTATTCCCTTCCCCTTTAAGGTAACCTGACTCTATTTTAAATGCAATTTGTATATATATGTATATATATATATATCTGTGTATGTACTTGCTGTCTTGTTTTTTAGAATTAAAAGTCCTTGAGGACAGGGATTTTTATCCCTGTAATTTATTTAGTTGCTTATTTACTGGGTTTACTAATATCTGGCCAGTTATCAAATCATTTTAATACTTTCTAATTCAAGTTGAATAGAAATCCTCATTTTATAAAAGAGCTGGACCTTATCAATACTGAATGGTGAAGTTATATTCACTCTAGTAGAATCTAGAACTACCTTGCACATATTATTAAATATGAAGGCATGATGAATAAATGAATGAAATGTTCATTACGAATTTATGATGTTTAAAGTACGAGTTAAAAGCCAGTGGTAGAAAGAAAAAAATAAAGAGTCATGGAACTCACATTCCAATGGGTGAGTAGCACATATGACAATTTCAATTTCAATTCAGACAGAAAGATTCTATGGTTCTTAAAACAGGGTGTAATGAATGCCATTTCTACTGATAAAACCATATTGTTTCCTCAACTGACATTTCCAAGGATTTTGGTAGAGAGAGCTTTCTTTTCTAGGTCATCAGTTGGTATAGCTATAGCACCAAACAAGCTGTTTCCAAGCTTCATGACCATAGGAGTTTCTTGCCAGGGTGATGGATGGCAAGACCAGGCTGCCTACAGGTGGGAGTTGGTCAGCATTTGTTAGGGATAACTGCCTCTTTCCTTGTAGGTGTTTGCCCCCTCAGAAGATAGCTTCAAAAGAAAGGCTGGAAATAGGACTGTTAATATAAATAAAGAAATGAATTGGGTATTACCAAATGGTAAGTTAAAAAAGAAGGGAAAGGAGGTGAAAATAATTTAAAGTGTAAATAAAGTGGAAAAAAACTCTGGGACTTTTATACAGATATGAATGCCCAAAATGTTGCTGAATTCATGTGTTTTGGAGTTGGATTAGGAAAATTCTCATGAATTTAGGAATAGGCTCCAGATTCTTGCTATGGGTTACTTTCCTTGGTCTTTTGTACTTTTTAAAAATACATTTTTTCTAATTATCAAGCATTTATTTTTTATTCTTCTCAACCCAAGGAAAAAGGAAATAAAGAAAAAGAAATCCCTTCTAATAAATATGCACAGTGAAAATAAATTCTAATAGTAACTATGTCTAAAAAAATAGAAAAGTCATGCACTTTGAAATGATAGAACAATTGCTTACTGTTGGTTTTTGTGACTGGGGGACATTGTGTTGAGGATAATTGCTAGCTGAATCAGTATTAATTGTCCTCTATCAAGAGACTGTAAGTTCTATAGAAAAATTCTATCCCCTCTACTTGGAATTTTGCCAAGGCTTTATTGGAATTTTAGATGGATGGAGAAGTGGTTTCTTTCTTCTCCTCCCCAAATCAATGGCAGCAATCAGCATGTGGTAGTAAGATTACACATTTGCTTAAGCAAATGTGAAACTCTATTGTCTAGTCTTATAGTCTAATCTATAATCTAGGCAATCTTCTGCTTTGGGTTCCTTTGAACAAAGGTCACAGCAGCAATATTGGGAAATGGATATTTCCAGCTTTGGAAGATATTTCATGAGTTTTAAACCTTGGGTTCCTGAGTAAGGGCTGGTTGCTCCATGAAGATTGCATCCTGCAGCTAAACTACTTCTTTGAATTGAAGGCAGCCACCAATAGAATTACTCCAAACATGCAAGAACTAAATTGCCATGTTCTAGCCAAAAATATACATTTTATGAACTCCTTGAATAATAAAATCTTAAATGAATATCAAATAGCTATTCAGTAAGTCTTAAAATTATTTTTTATTTTTCAAAAGAATATAATAGCTATAATTTGTTTTCTTCTCCTTTATGAAGTATCATGTGCCTTTTGTGTTTTAAACTTTTCTTTTTTGGCGATGGAAATAACTATGTGACCTACACCTAATAGCTATTTTAGACAGTGATTACTTTCTCTAGAAAAGAACTTGCTAATCTTTTTTAACAGATGCTTTAGATTTCAACCATGACTAAGCTTTGATTAAGGTATTTCCTTGGAACCCTAAGGTAAAAGCATTAAAAGGCAGAGAATGTGAGTAAAAATTGATTCCATTTTTGGAGGAGGTTATGTTCCTCCTAAGATTAATCTGTACTCAGTGTAAATCCAAAGATCAGGCCCCTAATGAGAGAGACTTCTGGAAGGCTTTGGGATACATACTTAAGTACATAAGGAGAGAAGAATGAGAATATGTACTTACATCGTGTCCAGTGTGTTAGGCACATATTAAATGCATTATAACTATTATCTTCCTCGTATATAATACAATTAAAATCAGCCTCCTTTCTAATCTAAATTATAGGTTCATAAGAAAGAGAGAAATAATCTATTCTTTTCCCTCATTTTACAGAGGTGGCAGTTACAACCTGCATCTTACATTGTTATAGGCTAGACTTAGAGTTATAATGAATTTTAACATATTGGATGTCTAAATTATCAGACTCCTACCAAAGTCCTAATCCTAACTAATTTTATTTGATAATTTGAGAATTTTTGGTCTAAAGAATTAACTTAATGTCCCAAACGATTTTTTTTTAATTCTATGAATCAAAAATGCTAGCAAATGCTGGTCCTGAGTAGAGTTGCAAGAAGTAGAAAGTGATAGTTCCTCTTTTGTTTATCACTTTTATCTTTATCATCTTAGGTGGCACTTTTTTGTCCCCTGGTTTCTATAGAATGAGAAAATTGGACTATTATCTATGCTTTCTCCCAGCTCCTAAGTCTCCAGGAATAAAGGTTCTTCAAAGTTCCTTTCATCACCAACATTTCATGATCCTGCAGTGCTATCCATTTGAAAGAAATCCATTTGAATTGAGATGCTGCACAATACATGAAGGAAAATTACCCCATCCTCTGTTGAGGGCCAGCACATTTTCGATGTGTGGTTTCAGTCCTGTTCTACAGGTGAAGTTAAGAACAACTTAGAAACCACAACGAGGCAAAGATTTTTAGTCAAAGGAGAGGACTAGAGTTCAGATCCTGCTTTCATAATCTCTTTCTTTTTACTGTGATCAAGTTTTTTTGCCTCTGCTTTTTCAAATGCAAAACAAGTGGGTTGGAGTGAATACATTTTTCATCATTTCTACCTTTTGTTTGCAAACAGATAATATGCACTTTTCTGTTAATTCAAAATAGATCAGATGCTCACTGAAGACAAATCATATATACTTTATATTTCCTTTTTTTATCCATCGTCTACCACCTACTGACATCATAACAAACCCCAAAATATCCTAAGCATTTATTAAATTTCTCCTCTTTTATGGAACGATGAGTTTAGACAACCTATCCTCATGCAATTTTTAGTCTAATAGAAGAATAAGACATAATTCTAAATAGCTGCAGGAAGTCAGGGGATGGTCATTTTCAGCAAAAGAAATCTAAGAAGGCTTCCTGAAGGACATGATGTTGATGTTACAATTTAAAGAATGAGTACTAATTAAAAATGGAAAGCAAAAAGAAATTGTTCTAGACAAAGGTAAGAAGACATTCACTTCTTTGTTGGAGTCATGTCATAACATTTAAAATATTGCCTGATGTGACACTATTATGGCCTTGAATCCTTAATGGAAGAGCTTTTATTTTGTTTAGTAGTTAATAGGGAGAAAATTAATATTTTGAGCAAAGAAATAATGTAGAGGTAGTTAGTATAAAATACTAGAATGTGGAATTTAAAGTCTTGAAGAATTACATTCAAATTCTTCCTTAGAAATTTATTAATTGTATGAGAAACCATCTAAACTCCCTGGCCCCCAGTTTTCTGATTTGAAAAGTTGAAATAACATCTATCTTATATGATTAGTGTGAGGATAAAATGACATTAATAAATTCAAAGTGCTTTGTGAACTTTACAGCATAATGTAAATGGGAATTTTATACAGGAATGCTTATTTTAGCCACAGTATAGAAGATGGATTGATCAGGAATGAGTGGAATGGTGATGATGATGATAATCATAACCATAACTTACAATTTTATAGCTTTTTAAAGTTTCAAAGGAATTTCAAATGTGATTTAATTTTCTCTTCAAAATAACCCTATAAGTTGCACTATCTATATTTTACAGATATAGAAATTATGTTTTAGAGACTTGCCCATGGTCAAATCTTGGGCAAATGTCAGATGAATCATCTGAAACTAAATATTTCTTATTCAACTTCGAGTTCTCCACTCAAGTTAATAAGGAGATTGAAGACCTGAATCAGGTATGTTTTGGTGGGGACAGATATGGTAAGCAGATGGTAATTTTAATAAAGCTTTACTCATTGTTTCTTATAACATTATAGCTTCTCATCGAAATCATACTTGCAACTTGTCCAACCATTTCCTAACTGATTGATATCTCCTTAATTTCCAATTCTTAGAAATTAAAAAAAAGCATTTGTAATATTTTTGAACCTACATGTCTTTTCTATTTTTCATTAAAGTCTTTGAAATAAAGACCCAGTAGCAGTACTGATGGATCAAAGAGGATGAATAGTTTTATATCCACTTGGGCATGGATCCAAATTACTCTTCACAATGGTTTTATCAGTTCACAATTCTACCAATCATTCATTAGTGTTTCAATTTTCCCACTTATCCATTGTTTATCATTTTTCTTTTCTTTCATATAAGCCAATATAGCAGATTGAGATGGTACTTCATAGTTATTTTGTTTTTCTTTAGTCAATAGTTATTTAGAACATTTTTGCATTATTTTAGATAGTTTTGATTTCTTCATCTGAAAATTGCCAGTTCATAGTTTTTAGCCATTAATCAATTGGGGAATGACATATGGCCTTACAAATTTGACTCAAATCTCTATATATTTGGGAAATGAAGCCTTTTTCATAGAAACTTACTATAAATTCTAACACCACAATCTAAGTTTTTTTTTTTTTCCTTATAATCCTAGCTGCATTGGTTTTATTTGTGCAAAATTTTTTGAACTTAATTAAAATGTACATGATAATTTTGTTGTGCATTTGAAATAGCAAATTGTACATTTCAGATTTGCAGTTTCATGTGAAATAATTTTTAAAATTTACTGTTACAGAAATGTGTGCTTTATTCCATAAATTAAAAACAAAATTTAATTATTAAAAATAAATTTAATACTAATTAGATGCTCTTCCATCAGCTGCATATGTGATTAATACAGATGTTGCCTTATTTTCTATGGTAACTTTTTAATAAAATGTAGTTTCCCTATTTATCTCTTGTAATTAGATCTATTTTTTCTTTTTTCTTTGTTTGAGATCATGATTGTTGTCCCTGATTTAAAAAAAAATTCAGTTGAAGCATAACATATTCTTCTTCAGCTTCTTACCTTTACTCTGTTTTTCTCTCTGCTTTGAGTGTGTTTCTTGCAAATAACAAAAAATTCTGGTTTTCCAATTTATTTTATGTCAAATGATTTACCTCATGCTAGTTTTCCTTTCCCTCTGCTCCCAGTGCAGTTCTTTCTCACCCCTAATTTTTTTTAAAGACATCATCCTATCATAGTCTACATTCTCTTTATTTGTATATTCCTAAATGCCCTAATAATGATAAAGTTCTTAGGAGTTAGAAGTATCAGTTTCTTGGGAAAGAATGCAAACAGTTTAACCTTATTGAATCTTTTATAATTTATTTTTCCTGTTCATTTTTTATGCTTTTGAGTATTCTTGAAAAATCAAGTTTTTTATTCAGTTTTGATCTTTTCATCAGAAATATTTGCAAGTCCTCATTTCATTAAATTTCCATTCCCTGATCTTTCCTTCTTCTCTTCTCCTAAAGTACCATATTCAGTTTAACTGTTGTAATCCCATTTTTTTTTCTTTCAGGAATATCATAGTTCAAATATTCTGATTCTTTAAGGTAGAAAGTACTAAATCTTATGTGATTCTGACTGTGATTGCATGATATTTTAATTATTTTTTTTTTTCTGGCTGCTTGTAGTGCTTTATCTTTGGCCTGGGAGCTCTGAAATTTGAATATAGTATTTCTGGGAATTTTCATTTTGGGATATTTTTCAGGAGGTGATAGGTGGAGTCTTGTAATTTCTATTTTACCCTTTGGATCTAATGTATTAGGATAGTATTTTTTGATAATATCTTGAAAGGTGATATGTGGATACTTTATTTGATCATATCTTCTAATTAGCCCAACAATTTTTAAATTATCTTTTCCATACCCATTTTTGGGTCAGTTGTTTTTTCCAAAGATTTTTTTTTGCATTTTTTTTTCTATTTTTTATCATTTTAATTTGATTTGATTGTTTTTTATTGTCTCATGGAGTCATTAGCTTCTACTTGCTCAATTTTAATTTTTAAAATTATTTTCTTTAGTAAGCTTTTTTATTTCCTTTTCCAATTGGTCAGTTCTACTCTTTAAGTAATTCTGATCTTCAGTGAAAGTTTTATTCATCTTTTTTCCATGTGGTCAATTCTTCTTTTCATTGGATTTTTGTGACTATTTTAAAAATCATTTTGCTATTCTGTTGTTAAGTGTGTTATTTTCTTCAGTATTTTTTGCCTCCTTTATCAAACTATTGACACTTTTTTTCTCACGAATTTCTTGTATTATTCAGTTTCTTTCTCAAATTTCTTTTCTACCTCTTTTATTTGATTTAATGTTTTAGTTCTTCCAAGAATTAAAGTTTTGACATGAGACCCATTCTTTCAGGCTTTGCATGTAGTTTGCTGTTTTCTGCATTTGCCATTTGAAATTTGCGTCACCATTATAACTTTCTATGATCACATTCTTTTTGGTTTATTTGCTGATTTTTTCAGTCTGTTTTTTTTTTACTTTTAACTTTATATTAATGCTGGCCTCTGCTCCCAGAGTGCAGGGGATACTGCTGCAAACTTCAAATTTCAGGGTTTTTGTTTGTTTGCTGTGATTTTAAAAGCTAGTTCTAGGAATCTGTAAGTTTTCAATTCTTCCAAGGTAATATGAACTAATTAGAGATGGGGGACAATGTTTTCTTGGTCTGTGCCCTGGTCAATAAATGAACACAAAAAACTTTCTTGGAACTGCGATCAAAGTCTTGACTCCTGGTAGTGCTTTTTTTTCTGCCCTATGGTACAGTAACTATCATTGTTTCTAGGATTAAGTATATGGACGTTTGCCATTTAAAAGGCTTCATGATATGGCTTCAAATAGCTCTATTACATATTATTGTCCTTCTGGAACTTTATTATTTAATAAAATTGATCTTTGTATTTCTCACACATAATTTCTCTCTCTCCCATGAGTATGCCTTTGTTCAGGTTGAATCCCAGGCTTGGAAGGCATTTCCTCTACAACTTTCTTCTAGTTATTAGAATTCCCAGTTTCCTTTACATTGAAACTCCAGCATACTCTTTGTGAATCCTTTCTTATTGAATTACAACTACCTCCCTTCTGACAAATTATTTTTACACAACTTATACATATTTTATATTATTCATGCATATTCTAATTTTGTATACCTTGTCATGTGTACATAATTCTTCGTTTATACGATATAGGGTCCCTGAGACTAGGAGTGATCTCATGATTTTTCTTTGGTTCTAACTGAATGTTTACCCCATAGTAAGATCTTAATAAGTTGATTGGTGCTGCCAAAAAACATTATATGTCTTTAGTATCTCCACTAAATTTCTATGCTTTAATACAAAGAGACCATTGTCCTGCCTCCTTATAACTCTGGTCTAGAAAGAGTGAAAACTATGTTATTTGCTGTAATATTCCATTTATATTCTTATATTTCATCACATGATTTATAATTTGCTTAAAAAAGAAGCACGTATTTTTAGTTTGAAATGTCCTTAGCCATTTATCTATAGCAAAACTTTAATCTTTCTTAGGTCTAGAAAGTTGTAAAGCTATAGACTTTCAAACAGTATTGTATCCAGAATATAGCACTGACATCTTACATCTAAATGAAACTTAAAGGTATCAGATTTCCTCAAAGAGAAACATTCATTCTTTAACTACTCAGGGGCATGTGGGTTATAGAAATGCACTTTTTAAATGAATGCTTCATATTTTCCAGGGGATAATGGTGACTGGTTTGATATTACAATTGGATGAATCATTCCTGAAAACTCTAGTACCCATGTCACCCAAAGACATTGTTATTTACAAATTCAACCAAAAGTCATAATTTTTTCTTGCCAGAAGAATAGGAATGTAAAAAAAAATTAATAACAAAACTCAAAAGCTGGTGAAAGAAGCTATAGCCTACAGACTATATAAATTATTTCTTAATTTTTTAAAAATGGTGCAAAGCACATAAAATTCTTGTTATATCCACATTGTTATATAAATATCATTTTATTTGTGTATGTGTGTGTGTTTGTGAGTATTTTCTTAACCTATAATTTCATCAGTCTTGGGAACTACCGGTGTGATAAAATAGACTCCACCAATATATATCAATAATTTTTTTCATTTATACTCTGGGAGATGTGTTTGGAGGCACTGAGAATTTAATGGCTTGTCCATGGTCTCATAGGGAATACATATCAAAAGCAGGATTTAAATAAAGATATTATTGACTACAACTATAATGCCACATAACCCTATAATTTTCATCATTATCATCCCTAGCATCATTATCATATTTTGTTGTTTTCATGAGTTCAGAAGAACAGCTTCGACAGAAATGGTAAATGAGACAGCTCTGAAAATGAGAATTTCTTTGTGTCTCATTTGCCCACATTAGGAAGGACAGTTGAAGTCCAAAACATACCACCTTCCATCACATTTTTGTCTTGTATTAGGGAATTGCAAATGACCTGTAGTCCATCAAGAAATTATGAAAGAAATATACTGCAACTAAACCCTATGCTTTGAAAAAGGGAAAGGAAAGAGAAGAAGAAAAAGAAAAGGAAAAAGACCTCTTTTTATACATCAGGATATCTCTAATTCTAGTTCATATTGTACAATATGTCAGGCATAAAACATACCAGTTTCACTGATTTAAATCTCACCAATTTATTTTTGTTATGTTTGGAACAGCTGACATTTTTTTGGTAATTATAGAAAACTTCTATTTCAATATTCCTTCCTCAGCATCACTTCTTCTTACCTCAAAATCTAAAAAAGATCTGAGATTGTTGGTGTGCTTACATTCCTCTAATCATGTCTCTCTGTGGCTCAGCTGTGGTCCCAAATATGACATCCCCTTCCTAAATTACCTTGTATATATTTTGCATAAGTTTTATATATAGTGATTATGCATAAACTTATATGGGTATATATTGCCTCAGACAAATAAAACTTTATGCCCAAACTCCTGCTGATGAGCCTCATCCTGACTTAACTAGCTGGATCTCAGAGGACAGATGGAGAGTTCAACTTGAGGGCTATTCTTTGGGCTTCATTTCAAGAGCGTTCAAAAATCCAAAACGCTGAGAAGCACGAGAGATTTTAGTGGGACTCTTCTTGGTGGCACAGTGAATAGAACTTGAGTTTAAATTTGTTCTCAATCAATTATTAGCTGTGTGACCTTGGGCTTAACTTAACATGTTTGCCTCATTTTCTTAATCTTAAAAATGGGGAGAATAATATATTGTATTGTGAGGATCAAAGCTCTTGGTGCAATACCTGGATCAAAGTAAGTTTATATAATGTAAATATAAATTATTTTATTATTATTGATAGTGTTTTATTAAAATAATGCCATTTATCTGAGTATTTAAATTTTGCAAAGTATGTCATCTAATGAAAAAGATTATCGATGTGAATTCAAAAAATGAAATAGAACAATAGCTATGTAGCATATATTCATCTTAGGTAAAGGTGTTCTTTTTCCAGCTCTCTATTTGACATGTTATATTGGAAAAAAATCTTCTAGTGACTTTGGTTTTCCTGGGATTCATTCAGATGAAATGTGATTTGTCCTTGTCTCAATGTGGAAGCACAGACTTTATAAAGCCTGTTTGAAACGTCTAAAACAAACCTCTAACCTATCATTTTTACTTCATCCTACAATGTGTGTGTATCTGTTTCTGTGTCTTTGACAGACATTTCTATTGATTTTTTTTTTTTTTTTTTTTTTTTTGCTGAGGCAATTGGGGTTAAGTGACTTGTTCAAGGTCACTCAGCTTGGAAGTATTAAGTGTCTGAGGCCGCATTTGAACTCAGATCCTCCTGACTTTAGGGCTAGTGCTCTATCCACTGCACTAACTAGCTGCCCCCATACATTTCTAATTTGAACAGTATTACTAATAGGCCAAAATTCAGAATAAGTATGAGAGAAATACTGGAAAAAAAAACAGAGAAAAGGGGGTCAAAGTATCATTTTTCTTAGTATCTCAATGCATATGACTGATATAGGAATATAGGAGTGATAACTGAGAAAGTCTGAAACCTAGGACAGCTGAATGACACAATCACTAGCCAAGAAGTTGGAAGGATCTGATGTCAAATCTGAGGAGGAAGAGGAGGAGAAAAAGGAGGGAAAAAAGCAGAAGTGGCAGAAGAAGAAATAATGGAAGAAAGACAAAGAAAGAAGGAAAGGAAGAAAGAAGAAGATAAAGAAAAGAAGTAAATAGGAAAGAAAGAAACAAAAAAGAAAGAAGGAAAGAAAGAAAGGAAGAAGGAGAGGAAGAAAGAAAAAAACCCTAAAATTATTTGGTGACATTGGGGCTATTTCATGATGTCTGTGACATTGGGACCATTTCATGATGTCTAAGCATAGTTTGGAATAAATTGGAGAAAGAAGGCTTTGTGTTGCTCGGAAGAGAAGTTTTCTTTTCCCAGTACTACCCCATGCTACCTGAGAGAAAGAAACCCCTTACAGCCCAGAAGAGCCCTGTCCAGAGAAAGGTAGAAAGCCCTTGAAGAAGAGTGGATCTGCTAATCAATGAATTGTTTTCAATTATTCCTCAAGGAGATAAAGGCCATTAAGGTCTGAAATCCAGAATTGTAAATTTTCCACTATATCTATTTCAATTTCTTTGCCTCTCTGATATATTTCTTTAACACTCCCCACCTCTTTCAACCTGTCAGCATGAGTTGAGATTGGATGAGTGACCCATCCCAGAGAGAAAAGAGTGGGAGTTCGTGTCTCACTCCATGCTGGGTCAAGGATTGAACAGAAGGGAAGTGCGCTGGATTTTCTTTAGAAGATTACAAAAATTTTTAATGACCCCAAGCTTCCCTTGGGAACAAAGAACTATCTTTTTTTTTTTTTTTTAAACATCAGTACTCTTACCATGATGTGTTATAGTTGCTAATTACATATGAGACTTTGAATAAGTGTTGAATCTAGAAAGACACTAAGAGCTATGAAAATTAATATTAATGGTGCTCATTGGGGGCAACTTTTGTGTTTTCCCTGAACTAAGCTATCTTTAAGCTAATACTGTCCTGATAGCATATGGAACTTTGGCAGCTTCTGTTCCATGAATTAACATTATACAAAGCCTCGAAGCAGGAGCATTAAAACCTGCAGATTCACACAAAGGCAAACAAGAAGACTGCATTTGCTTAAAAACTCCTTCTATCGTTTCTTCTGCATTCTAACAACAAGAATTTATCTTATTTTATTTTTTTAAAACACATTGCTTTATGAATTTTGTTGGGACAGAAAAATCAGAGAAAAAGGGAGAAACCACGGGAGAGATTAAAAAAAGGAAAAAAAAAAAAAACAGAAAAAAGTGAACTTAGCTTGTGTTGATTTACATTCAGTCTCCATAGCTCTTTTACTGGGTGCAGATGGTGTTTTCTGTCCAAAATCTATTGAGATTGTTTCAAATCACTGAACCGCTGCGAAGAATCAAGCCTTTCATAGTTGATCATCTCACATTCTTGTTGTTATTGGGTACAATGTATTCCTGGTTTTGCTTGTTTTGCTCAGCATCAGTTCCTGTAAATTTTTCCAGGTCTTTCTTAAATCTTCCTGTTCACAATTTTTAATACAATAATAATCTTTTTTTTTCTTTTTCTTTTTTTTCTTTTTTGCTGAGGCAATTGGGGCTAAGTGACTTGCCCAGGATCACACAGCTAGGAAGTGTTAAGTGTTTGTGGGCTGGTGCTCTATCCACTGCACCATCTAGCTGCCCCTCAATTTTCTTCATATACCACAATCCCCCAGTTGATGGGCATCCACTCCTTTTCCAATTCTTTTCTATCACAAAAAGAGCTGCTACAAACATTTTTGCACATGTTGGAGGAATATTTTTTTTCAGGCTGTCCAGATTCAATAGGACTTTTAATTTACTTTTCAAAAAGAGCTGGTCCATAACTCACCAGAGGAGACTAGCTTCATAAGATATTTAGTTCTTTGCCCTGTGATAAAATCTGGACAGAGATGTATTTGTATATTTTTGTCTTCCCTCTTTTGATGTGGTAGGTATTTGAAGACCTAGTCATTTCAAACATCAAAAGATTTGTTTGCTATGCAAACTGCTTCTTTTCAAAGTAATATCATCTACATTAATGTTTTCTACATTGGCATTTTAAAATCCTCTCTTGTTCTGCTCTTCCTAATGCTGAGGACACTGGTGATGACTTTTGAGGCGCAGGTGAGTTAATTAAACAGAGGAAAGGTTTTCTCTTAGTTCCATTCCCACAAAAATTGCCTTTTGATATCTTACTACAAGCATTATACAGAGGGCAAAGGCGATTTGCTTAAACTCTAATCAGCACAACTCCTTAAACAATCAATCCTAAATGGTTATACTTTGTGCCTTTCTAGATTTCAAGTTCCAGTGGTTTCCCAGAGATCCAGATATATGACACAGAATTTGAAGTTGTGTGTCATCTTGCTATGGATATATGCATCCTCCCTCTTGCTGATGGCTACTGCATTTCTATTCACTGTGCAATAGTCACTTTTTTGGTTATATGTTTTATCTATATCACTTTTCACATATTGAGATATGGCAACAATTCCTAGTAGGGTTATTGTTGAAATATTTATAGCATAAATAGAGACTTTTATTTATAGCATAAAAATTTATGGCATAAAAAGAGACTTTTCCCACAGTACCTCGTCTACATCAGTATAAACGATATTCTTATTTTATAAATGAAGAAGTTGAAGTTCAAAGAATTTAAATAACTTACAAGAGGTCACACAAATAAAGTGTTCCAAGTCCAGAACTTTCTTACACATGGAATTTGGAGTGACTTTAGAATAAATTAGCACCATATCACTATAACTATAAGCAACGAGATGACATTTGTTTAGATGGCTATAACTGAAAGACTAAGGACTGAATAAATGACAAAAAGAGCACAGCAAGCACTGTGCAAAATTCACAGTAGAATGGTCAACAGAAAAGTGAGACAATCTTTGCCTTTGGGGAGTATACAGAGAATACAAACAAGGGAAGGATGGAAAGCAAAAGCAATTTGGGGCTGAGAAGGTAATAGGGTGATAGGATAATGGAATGAGTCATTGGACAAGAGGCTGACATAATGCTTTCCAGAAAAACAACAACATGGTAGTTTAGGATGGATTCTGTGGAATCAGAAGTCAACAGCAGTATGTGATTGGGAATGGGTGGAGAGGAACATGGCTGCAGGTGGGTATCTGAAAGGCACATAAAGCATGGTCTAGTTTGGGGTCATCTAGACATAATAGCTTACTCCTTCAGAACCTAATAATTAAGACCACTCTTCTTTCTGACAGATATTCTAAGACTGACTGCACCAACTTCCCCAGATACCACCCTCTTGAGTTCTTTTTCTTTTTTAAATCCAGATCTTCCTATTCCTGAATCTGTGTAGGAAAGTCCCAGTATGGAAACTCCTTCTACTCATGTAGTACAGAAACAAGTTTATTCCTACTTAGAGAGCTACCTTGGGCATTGAAAGGTTACTTGTACATGGCCACACAGGCAAAAAGTGATCCAACAGCTTTCCAATCTCAGGGTCAGTTCTTTAGCCTATGGCAAGCATCCTTTCTCCAAGGCTTACAGTCATGCTCAATAATTCTGTTTACTTGATTGACTTAGCTCATTATCCCAGTATCGTTCCTGAATTGTTTATGGGAGTACTTTCAAATTACCATTAAGATTTAAAATTTTTTTTCTGTTTGAGAATTGCCAGTTTAATTTTCCCTTCCAAATCAGGTTATTTCCTTGATCCTCCCCCACATCCTTAGTCTTCAAAGCTGGTATTTTGAACTACACACATTACCTTTCAGAATCCTCATCTTTGTTTTATGGCATCCTCTCATTTGAATTTTGGAAATCAGATGTTTCTTTCATATAACACAGTGTCCTAATTAAAATATTAAAAGATGCATTTTGAATGGAGCGAATTTACATGGGGATGAAAAGATGCATGGTGCAACGGCTGACATTTCCCTTTTTATATTTCAATGACACTTTTGGAGTGCTTTAGTTAACCCTCTCATCATTTAGTATAGGGGATGGAGGGGAAGTGTGGAATAGGAAGGGAAGGGCAAAATGGCAAAAGGAAAAAATAGAATTCAATATCATGTATCTATAGAGTTGGGGGGCAGGGAGGGAGTACATTCCTGCCCTAGTTAGATTTTATATACTAGAGCAACATAGGATCACAGAATTAAAATGGAAAGAGTCTTTGAGTAGTATCTCAGTTGACACTCTACTTTTTAGATGAAAAAACATAACTAGAGGTTAAGTGATTTGCATTGTCACGCTGGTGAGCAGTTGCAGAGCCAGGATTCAAAAATAGGTTGAAAATTCAGCATGTCTTCACCATGATAATTACCAAATGTCCATTTCACAAAGAAAGAGATCACTCCAAAGAAATCTTTTCTGATTAGGAAGAAAAGTCCATGATAAAATAATAATGAAATTCATTTGGAAAAATAATAAAAGATCTCGAATATCAAGGTAAATGATGAAAAGAGGCACAGAGAGAAAATGGAATTTCCTGACTTTATCTTTTAAGGCAGCAGTCATCAAAACTATTTAGTATTGAAGAGAGACAGACAGAAAAAGAAAAAGAGAGAGAGAAGGGGAGAAAGAGATGGAGAGAGAGAAAGAGAGAGAGACAGAGAAAGAGAGAGAGACAGAGAGAGAAAGAAAGAGAGAGAGAGAGAGAGAGGGAGAGAGAATGAGAGAAGGAGGGAGAGAGGGAGGAAAAGGGTAGGGGAGAGAGAGACAGAGACAGAGACTAAGACAGACAGAGACAGGCAGAGAGAGAAAACAATGAAACAAGTTGAACAAAGGAAATTAAAAACAATGGAACTTCATCAAAAATTTTATAAAGTAGATAACTTAAATTACATATTAAAAACTCCTTATTTCGTAAAAACAATTGGGAGAACTGAAACCTATGCTTATCTGTCAAATTGACTTTCATTCCTCCCACAATAAATTATTTCTTATTCTATCTCTGTGTCTTTATACTGTCTATCACTAATTCTTGGCACTTATTTCTCTTCAACTCAATCTCTTAGAATTTCTTATATAATTCTAAATACAAGATGTAGTCTACCTATTAAATATATATTGTAACTATTTGTCCTTCATTTTTTAAAAGACCCAAAGGCATCATGGGTGATGTCTTGACTTGCTCGTGAATTGGATTCAGGTGGGGCAGGATTGTATAGTGTTGTCAGCCTCACTCTTTCTTCCAGAGTCATGGAAGTCCAGTGGCAGGACATAAGTCAAGATGATTGGCAGTAGTCTAAGATGTGATGGATGACCTTAGTGTCTTTAATGTCTGACCAAGCTCTAAGCTCTCCAGAGCACCTGTTTCAGCTTCAATGACTTGGAAAAATTCTTTTCATCTGCCCATTCTGCAGGGGAAAGTCTTCACAAGGACATTCCCCTAACTCACCAACAGGTCTGAAGTCCAATGGTTGCCCTCAACCTTGCTTAGCCAGTGTGCCAAGGTGATTTTCCTGGGCTATGGCCCTCGGCATCTTATTGTGTCTTAGAGCCACAGGTGAGAATTGTGTGACAGAGAGACACCAAATAGCCTGAACAGTCCTCAGCAAGCCCTCACACCAGAGATGCTGGTCCCCCTGATTTCCTCGTATCCCTGGGAGGAGTGTGAATGAGGATGGGCAGTGATGGTGGTGCTGATGGAGAAAAATACTCTCTTCCATGAGTAAACTGGAAATTGTCCTATAAGTCAGATCTAGGAAGCAATTTCATAAAATTGAGTAGTAATCCTCTCAAAATCATCCTGTTCTTATTGTACAAGGGGAAAAAACAAACTTTTCCATGATGTTGATGTAAAATATACTGCAGTGGAATTGGAAATGCATAAAAATGGAAGCCAGCATCAGGATGCTCTTCACAAAATCAGTGGAGCAAGAACTGTTCCAAGAAATATAATTTTGTATGTATGTGCATATGTACATACATATAGACATACATGGAAATAAATATGCTTGTTTATATTGGGCCTACTCTGTATGTGAACAATACCCGTGTTCTACCAGATTAGCCAGGTCCTATTTGAAAATCTGTGAATTGCTTTCAGTGATCCAAAAGTCCTTACTTCTGTAAAAGGTCATATTTTTGATTATGGTATTCTCCCAAAGGTGCTACTTAGCTATAAAAAGACATCCGGAACAGCTCATCAATTTACTTGAGCTATTACAATTAGACTAAAGTCCCCATACATATTGTTGAAATTCTTTCAAGGATATTCAGTCAGATATGGACAAAAAGGGGAAGAAGCAAAGTGATCACCTTTACTATAAGAAATATAGGATTCAATAGCCTCTCAGTTTATTCAGGAAATCTAAGTAAGCTCACTCTTAAAACAGTTGTGTGTAATGCAGATGATCCTCATAAATCAAAAATGACAACATGTGTGGTACTTTTATATTTTCATTCTTTGCAATTTCATTATGTTAGAGGCAGTTTTTGTATTTGTGGCAAAAACTAAGAAGAAACAGTTAAGATAATGCTATTCGGGATATTACTACCAATGTCCTCAAATTTGTTATGTAAACTATGCTGCATGTTTATTTAATCATTGATCATCTTGAGGAGGTCAGGAGAAAGTTGCCATGTTGGAAAAGCTTATTAGAGTCTTTCAAGGGAGTTCTGTGCCCAATGGAGCTGTTTTATGATTCGAGTAGATTGTAGGAGCTCATTTTTTCTGCTTGTTGAATATAAGGTCAAATATTTCTTGTGAATACCGTCTGTATATATAAGCTAAACAGCTAAAGTGAGCTTTATCCCCTTCAAGGAACAGATCACTTACCAGTACCATTTACCACTTAACTGCTGATCAAATAGACTTTAACTTCAGATAAAATAATGCTTCTGAGAAAATAAAATAGGTCATTCATTTCTCTTAGCCTCCTTCCATGCATTTCAAAGGAAAGTATGCTGGAATGCAGACTTCACTCAAATATTCTCTGAGGATAAAAGATTGTTAAACTATACTGTGCTATATTGGGCATTCACCTTGGCATTCGGGAACATATATGCCTAACAACAATATTAAATGTACTGTGAACAATAAATACAGCTTTCATGGAATGAAATATATTAAACATCTAGTGTGTACCAGGTATTGCACTTATCTCATTTGAGCCTCAAAGCAATATGGGAGGTAGGTACTATTATCCCCATTTTATAGTTTAGGAAATTGAAAAGACAAAGATTAATGACTTCTCCAGAGTCACGCTGCCTATTAAGTTTCTGACTTAAAAGTATTAAGTTTTCCTGAATTCAGGCCTCTTTGGAAAATCCTTATGAAGATATGAATCCTAACCTATATATGAAAGATTATTCTATGTGACTCTTATTCATGATTTCTTCAAGCTTACCACAGAAAGCCTCTCCAACATCCTCCTTTTCTCCTTACCTCCTCAAGATGATCAAATTTTAAACAAACATGCAACATAATTAGCACCACTAACTTGAGGATGGTGGTAAGAACATCCTGAGAAGTAGTATCTTAACAATTCTGCTTTATTGATCTAAATACAAAAAAAAAGAACTTTATTTTTTGAGCAAAATACAATAGGAAGATAAAATTCCATTTTACATAGTTATTTGATTCATTCTTCAGAAAGGTTTTACTGTGTCAATTTATTTTTGTATTCTCTACTATTTTGAATGATAAGTTGAACAGGGAATAATAATGTCTACTTCAAACATGAAAAAAAATGTGAAAGTATGACTGTGGCATTTGAGGATAAATCCTTCAAATAATTTAAGACTGCATGGCATCAATTTTCTGAGATGCTGTCATATTGTAGACATATCAGATTTGTTCTGTCTGGTCCCAGAGAGCCCAACTAGGAGTAATGGGAGAAAGTTACAGAGGCAGATTTGGGTTTGACTTAAAGTAAACATTTCTTAAAAGTTAGAACATTTCCAAAGGGCCAAGGGCTGCCTTTCGAACTTGAGGGTTAATGCTCTCTGAAAGTCTTTAAACAAATTCTAGGTAACCATTATGATTAGATGACATTTTCTCAAGTATTTTGCAGACCAGAAGTAATCTTTATGTGGAGAAAGATGAACATGGGTTTCCTGGGAGTGAATGACAAACACCAGACCTCAGAGGCCTGCCATAACTATTTTCAGCAATCAGGAGTCATGTGACTATACTTGTCCCTCTCACCTGTTCCATGCCCAGAAAAATGATAGACATATAATTGATAAATCTGCCCTCACATCCTGTGATATTACTTTTGTGACCTGGGCAAGTCATTTAATCATGCAAACCTCACTTTTTTACTTATAAAATGGGAAAAAAATTATCCCTAACATTCCTACCTGACAGAATTGCCAAATGACTAAATGTATATAAAGTATCTTACATATCTTAAAACACCATATATGTCAGTCATTATTATACTCACACTGTACCAAAATAATATAAATGATCAAAAGATATGAACAGACAATTTTCAAAGGATGAAATTAAAGCCATTTATGTTTTATGAAAAAAAATGCTCTAAATCACTAGTGATTAGAGAAATGCAAATTAAAACAACTCACCTCACACCTTTGAGATTGGCAAAGATGACATGAAAAGATAATGATAAATGTTGGAGGGGATGTGGGAAAATTAGGACACTAATGCATTGTTGGTGGAGTTGTGAAATGATCCAACAATTCTGGAGAACAATCTGGAACTATGCCCAAAGGGCTATCAAATGGTCCATACCCTTTCTCACTAGTGCCTTTGCTACCTCTGTTTCCCAAAAAGATCATCAAGGAAGGGAAAGGACCTATGGTGTAAGATATTTATAGCAACTCTTTTTGTGGTAGCAAATAATTGAAAAATGAGTAGATGCCCATGAATTGGAGAATGGCTGAACAAGTTGTGGTACATGAAGGTAAAGGAATATTATTGTTCTATAAAAAATAATGAACAAGCTAATTTTAAAAATCAGCATGGATTTCTGGAATTTTTTAAGGACTAAATTTATATTTAGCCTGGAAAAATTTACATGATCTGATGCTAAGTGAAACATGTAGAAGCAGGAATACATTGTGCACAAAAAAAGCATGAATGTGTGATTGTCAACCATGAAAGACTTGGTTCTTCTCAGTGGGTCAGTAATATAAAGCAATCCCAATAGACTTTGCAGAAAATGCCATCTGCATCCAGGAAAATAACTATGCAGATTGAATGTAAATCAAAAATATGTTTTGTTCACTTTTTTTTCTCTCCTGGTTTTTCCCTTTTGTTCTGATTTTTCTCTCCTAACACAATTCATAAAGAAATGTGTATTTAAAAAGTTAATATACATGTCTAAGAAGAAAAAAAATAACAAAAGAAAAAAAGAATGAGTGGATGATGAGGAACAAGAAGCAGTAGGTAGAGATCACTTCCTAGGAATCTGGCAATCTCTACATAGATATATACATACAGACAGATAGAAAGAAAGATAGATCAATAGATAAATAGAGAGATAGAATGAACATTAACTCAATTCTTACTGTAAAGAATTCTGCTAATATACAGGAATACAAATATAGGCTTTCACCACAGTTTCAGGCCTCAAGGAGAAAAGATATAGAATGACAAGTACAAGTGATGGGTTTTTAAAGAATAAGAATCCATAATGCTTCTGTATTCAATGGTGAAATAGATAAAGAGAGATTGAAGATGAAAGATAGGAAATGTGGAATGATACATCATACTAACTTCCAAAGTAGGCAGGTTGGAAAGAATCAAGGTCCATAGGTAGAGGATCTGGCTTTGGCAAGGAGAGGGAAAAAGGCCATGTCTTCCTTACAGAACAGAGGAAAAGAAAAAGAAAGCTGAAGGTATATCTTTCAAGATATAGAGTAAGGAAAATATGGAAACTTTTGCTGAAGCTTGAAATTTAATATCCCCCAAAACTCTGAAGAGTTCTTTCATACTTAATCAGTCCTTTACTTTGTGTGTGTGTGTGTGTGTGTGTGTGTGTATGTGTACTTCATAGAATAAACTTATTATATGATTAGAGATGGAAGAGACCTTAAAAAGTCATCTCTTTCTACTTCCTTTTACAAATGAGAATATTGAAGTCCAAAGCTGATGATTTCCCCAAGTTAATTTAGGGAGTAAGTGGGGAAATCAAAATTCAGTCCCATATCCTTCAACTTCAAAGGTCTCTTTCCTCTGCAACCTCTAACCACTTCAAGAGACATTTTAGTTTGATGAAAATATCATGGAATTTAAATTTAGAGGGCCTGGGTTAAAAGCCAAACATTGTCACTTCCCTCCTGAGTGATAAGGTAACCCATATGATCTCTATGGTCCTCAGTTTACATTTCTGTAAAATGTGAAGGTTTGGTTCATTGATTTTTAAAGTCCCTTTTAAGTCTAAAATCATGAATCTTGTATTAAACTGGTAATAGAAAAATTGTGGTAATTAAAAGTTCTAAGTTTGCAATCCTTTCCTCTTTCTGGGCTCAACTTCTATTTAGTACAGTTGAAAGATAATTTGTTCAAAAGTTGGAAGATCTAGGTTCAAACCTCATATTTGATACTGGCTTCAGTTTTCTCAAGTAAAATGAAGGTGTTCATATATATATGTTCTTAGGTCACTTCTGTTTCTAAATCTATGATACTGTGTTAATCGTTGTTTTTTTTTTTAAATTAAAGCTTTTTTATTTTCAAAATGTATACATGAATAATTTTCAATATTCACCCTTACAAAACCTTGTGTTCTAATATTTTCCCTCCCTTCCCTCCATCCCCTCCTGTAGATGGCAAGTGATCCAATATAAGTTAAACATGTGCAATTCTTCTATATGCATTTCCACAAATATGTGATATTAATCCTTTTTTTAATTTTTATTTTTTAAAGCTTTTTTATTTTGGACAAATTCTTCAACATTAGCCCTTAAAAAATCCTGTATTCCAATTTTCTTCTCTTCCCCATGCCCTCCCCTGATAGCAAGTAATCCAATGTATGTTAAACATGCTAGAAATATATGTTAAATCCAATATATGTATATATATTTGTACAATTATCATACCACATAAGAAAAAAAAGAGAAAATAAAATGTAAGCAAATAACAACAAAAAGAGTGAAAATGTTATGTTGTGGTCCAAACTCAGTTCCCACAGTGCTCTCTCTGGGTATAAATGGCTCTCTTCATCACTAAACAATTGGAACTGTTTTGAATCAATATGATGTTAATTCTTAAGAGAGAAGTAATATTTACTCTAATGATTTCCCACTATTTTGCAATCAGACTGCTTTTTTGGTTTGCTCTTGGAATGATAACTTTCATTGATTTATAGCATTTTGGAGCTAGAATGAATCTGAGATTATTTAGTTCCAACTTTTTCCATTTTACAAATGAAGAAATCTAGACCAGAGGAATGATATTACTTGTCCAGAGTCACCTGACTTGTTAAATAACAGTTAAAACTAGTGTACAAGCCTCTCATTTACTCAGCATTGTTTTCATTGGATCATTCAGCCTTCATAATGGGAATCCTCAAATGAACTTTTTGATTTATTCAAAGAGCAATGAATAATTCTTGAACAATAAAATTGATGGGAACAACATGCATGTGAGTAAATACAAAATAATATAAAAAATAAATATTAAGTAATATGGAGGAAATGGTAATAATTGGACATCAGGAAAACCCTCTTTTAGAAACTTGAATTCTCTATTTTCAAATTCAAGGGAGGAGCTTCCATGGATACAATGAAGACAGAATTGTTTTCCAGAAAGCAAACAATTTAAGTGTCAATCTAATATTTTCTTCTTGTCTCAAGTACTAGAGAGGCTTCCTGACCAAAACAACAGCAAGAACAACTCTATTCTTGATTAGTTTGTAAAATAATGGGTAACAGGTTGTTGACATATTTAGAGAACTGTAACATAGGCGCTTCCATATGGGTAATTTATTCTTCCATTAAAATTTTTTTTGAGATACCTAATGAATTGTCAAACATAACATATCATGTAATAGTGAGGGACTTTAGCATACCTTGGGGGACACTCACACTTTTGATTGCCACCATTTTCTCTGAAAGCAAGAATCCATTTAGAGCATTTGTCTCTGTCAGTATTAGAGTGTCACTTCTTTCAATAGAGGCTCCTGGGTTTTATATGCAAATATCTTTACCTGAGTATATCTGAAAATTCCTCTTAGAACCATCTTCAAAGTCAATGCCGATCAAAGTGCTGGGGGCTTAGATCAAAACTGCCAAATGTCTTTTAAAGAATCCTCTTCGTCTTTTTAAATTTTATTTTAGGTTTTTTTTATTTTTGCCTATAGTTCAAAGAAAGTTAATAAACATTATCTCCCTGATTTTGTTATTACAAAGCAACATTTTAAATTAGCATTCTTATGAGATTATACTGAAGACAAGGTAGTTTTATGGGTAGGATAAAAAAAAATAGCCACTGCATTGTTTTATGTATTATAAAAATAATAGAAGCTCAAAATGTTGTGAGGAAAAAATGTGTTAGAGAATTATAGGATTTTTTACAATTTCTATTTTTAATGGAAAACAAGGAATCATTACTGTGCCTCTTGATGGACAAGGTGTTTTTAAGCAGTTGTGATGTTCTGGCATAACATTGGTTATTTCACTGGGCTATCTTTGACTCAAAATGATTAATTGCATTGCAGTTAGACATGTATAGTTTATGGAGGCATATAAACATACATATATACATGTATATATTCATATACATATATGTGTATTTACATATATGTATGTAAATATACACATTCCTTACACTTGATATATTCTTGTGTTTACTATTTTTAAGATAAATTAATTATTATTAATTTAAATTTTTAAAGTGAGACAGTGTGGATTAGTAAAAAACTTGTTATGGTTTATTTCAGGGAAAAATCTTGATTTGAATCTTTTCTCTTATACTTGCTAGTTAAGTGGCCTTGGACAGGTCAAATTGTATGCTTTTTGAGGCGAAGGAAGATTTTTTTTTTTTGTTCCTATATACCTATCACTTAGCACTGTGCTCAGTAGACACTTAGAATAAATTTAATTAATATGTGTTGGGTGAATGGATGGATTTTTTATTGTAAAAATGGGGTTAATAATAACTGTAGTTCATTTAATTTATTACATAGATAAAATGAGATAAAATATATAAAGTACTTTTCACATCTCAAAATCTAAATGTCAATATTATGATTACTTTATGTTGAATTACTATATTAAATAGTTATAATATTATTGCTGTATTTAAAAAGATAAAAATGATAATTTCTGAAAACATAAAAAATAATTTTGCCTATAGTAATAAATTTTAAAATTACCAACCACTTGCCAACTTTTCTGATGTAGTTAAGAAATCCAAATTGATCATTTTAAATACTTTTTAAGATATTTAAAGTTTGCGAAAGGAAACAGGGAATATAGGATAAGGGAAGGGGTGTAATATATCAGTGTTAAAATTGAGACATATAGGTTTAATTTCTGACCAGTTATTTAATTCCCAGCTGCACAACTGAAAGGTAGTCATTTCTAACTCTTCAATTAGCTACCTGTGTGAGCTTAGGCATGTCATTGTTTGTGATGCTTAGTTTCCTCATCTATAAAATAGTTCCAATGATAATCGTATCACCCAAATCACAGCCTTTTTAAGTGGAATAACTTTTATAAACCTTATAGCACTCTAAAGTCTAAAGTCATTTTTTCATTCACCTTTTACTTAATTAATACATTCTACTGAAGTCTTATCTAGCATTATTATGACATTTAAGTTTTTATAAATGCTTCTCAGTCATTTGTCATTACTCTATATAAGCCTACATGTATTCTATCCATTTTATTCAGAAAAAAAGATTCAAACAAGTCATTGTAAATGCTAATTTGTAAGATAAACTATATTTTAGCTATATAAAAGTTTCAAGATGGCTATCCTCTGTACATATGGTTTCAAATAAAAAAACAGATATGCTCATGCCAGATTTCTAATTTGCTGACTTGATTCAAACTTATAAAATTAAGGTTGACATTTAGGGATAATTCCAACCATTTACAATATTTAGGAAATTTAGGAAATTTTTTTTATTTCATTAAGGAATGAGGAATCTAAGTATCTATGTGATACTCTAAATATGTGATGGATAGTAACAATGGATCTGATTTGACAATTTGAGATTGTCCTTAGCTCACATTCGAAGACTTGTTTCCAGTTTGCAGATAAGTGAAGTCAAGGGGGAGAAGGAAGAAAATTCAGACACAGAACTAGAAGTTAGGTTGGATAGGACTTTGTTTTAGGTTTTGGACATGAGGTTGGAGGCAGAACAGGATTGGAAACCTCCATGTCCCTTTCCCTTTGTTCAAATTTAATCTTACTCTTGAAATTTATAATAATAATTCTGGAAGGAGGCAGATGAGCCCCTGGTAGTTTGAGTATTTATCATGAAACAACTAACTACACTCTTGTATTCCCAACAGAACATAATCAGTAGTTACTGTTGTGTAAGTGTAATCACTTCTTCAATAATGCTTATAAAGAGGGCTAAAAGTTGTGCTTGCTAAAGGACTTTTTGGAGATAATATGTTACTGAGGAAAAAATATTGGATTGAGAGTGAATAAGTAAAAGGTACAGACCGATCTCAGTCATTAGATAATTATTTCTGACTTGTATCAGGTCCCTTATCTATTTTTTCTTTCTTTACAAATTATATATATATATATATATATATATATTATTTATTTTTCATTTTTAATCCATGCCAGGGTAATTTTTTATATTATCCCTTGTACTCACTTCTGTTCCGATTTTTCCCCTCCCTCTCTCCTTCCACCCCCTCCCTCAGATGGCAAGCAGTCCTTTACATGTTAAATAGGTTACAGTATGATATATATATATATATATATATATATATATATATATATATATATATACATACACACACATATTTATTTATTTATTTATTTATTTTAAAATTTTCTAACTGGTGGCTCTTCTTAGCTTAGATTTCCTTACTAAATTACCTGTCCCTCCAATTTCCAAGATAGCATCTTTTATTTTCTAGGCATTTAGACAGAGGACATTTTAAACAGACTCAATATTCTATATTATATGTCATATTGAAAATATGCTTCAAGATAATATTTGTTGTTTTTTAACTAGGTACATTCCAAAGGATCCATGATTCAACCAATATTTAATTCTCTGTCAACTCAGAGAGTTCTAATTGCTTCTTCTATTTTGTATTTATTTTCTTGAATATAGACAAGCAACTGTTGACTCCGACACGTTTTTTTCCTGGACTTAATATTAACTTTGTGAAGCCAAAGACATGCAAGCTCTCAATTTCCAAGAGGAAGCATCTGAAATAGCTACAAATGACAGAGAAGCTGGCCACTGCCAGGAGGGTAAACCAAAGCCTTTGATTTGTCAAAGGATGGATGCCTTAAATATGGCACAAGCATTGTAGAGGCAGGGTGACGATGAAATTATTGATCCACATCCTAGAAAGGATTTTGTGCTTCAAAAGTTTAAGTATCATCTTTTGGGGAAAATAATAGGATATATGTGTTAATGTTTAATGTTTTAGTATTGATTGATGCATATCTTTTAGTCTTTTCTCCTTTAGTACTTTTTTGTGATGAAGGAAATTTTTTAAAAGATGCCTCAAATAAGATCTGCTTTGCAAATTTAGTGCCTTCTGGAATGGAACCTGTTGATCACTACTTGAGAAATTTTAGAAATGAAGTAAACCTAAGCTTTAAAAGATGTTATGTGGTGGGAATTTAATGGGCAAGAAAATTCATCAAATGTCTGTTTATCTCTCTTGGGATATCAAGTTCCCCACATGAACCTGGTACATGTGAGCTCAAAACTCAGACCAATCACTTTGAAAGCCTCAGTGACCTGGGCTATTAAACATTTTTACAAGTTACAACAAATGTGAACAATTCAGAAGAGAATGAGAAGGCTTACATGAATTTAAGAAGAGTTGAGTAAGCTATACTAGTCAAACAGTATACATAATGTACATAAAAATGTAGATTAAAAAAAAGCCCAAATCAAAAAAGTGGAATGTTATATTATATTATAGTATAGTATATTATATAAAAATAATGATCGAGCATGATACTGGAAGGGTTGCAAAAATGCTTCTCTCTGCCTGCTTTATTGGTACAATGAATGTGGAATATTGCATACACTCTCAGAAATTGCTGGTATGTTAGATTTGCTAAACTCCCAGCCTTTTTTTTTTTTTTTTTTTTTTTTTTTACTATCCCTCTCCCTCTCCTCCCAAGAATAGCTTTCTGGTTCAGAGAAGTGCAAGTGATATATTTGGAAATTAAAGTAATCTAAAAAGAAAATAAATACATAAAGTAAGATTTTAAAAATAAAGATATTTATTATGGCTAATAAAAATCTTCATCTCATAGCAACTATGGTGATATTTTACTAGACTGGTCGTCAAGTAGAGGCCTTATATTCAGATAGCTCTCATTTGGTTCATTTGAAACATATATTTTATGGTACAATCTACCAAAGATCATTAATGCCCTTCAAAAATTCAAAGGTCACCTCTACATCAAAAATAATCATGAGAGTTGCTATTCAGTGAAAGTTAATCTACAGTAGTTATAGCAATCAAAATTATAATAATAATTTTTACACATAGTTATTGCCATTAGATAAAACACTTATATGATGGTTTTGATTAGTAATTCCCCATTTAACTTAGTTTTCCATTTAACCATGGATTTAATTTCATAATGATCTATTTAAAACTTTTTTTTAGCACAGCTTAATGTACTAGAAAAAAGGTATCAGTTTATTCTTAATGGAAAACCATCATTATTAAAAAGTCTTCATGTCAGAACTGTACTTTCTTTTCTATTTGATATTCTTACATGGAGATCATAACACTATTCATCTATTCAGTGAATATGGTCTCTAAGGTAGTTTTTTTTTTGTTTTCATTTTTTAACCAATAATGATGTTGGATGTTTTTAAAATATCCACACTCCATCATGGGGTTTCTCTTATGAACAATGTCACAAAGTTCTTGGATGAAGGCTGGCAGTGTTAGAAGCAACTCAGTTGCTTGAAATGGTACTTTTGGTTTCCTATGACATTTTTTCCCATAATAATAATGCCATAATTTCTAATTCTTAACTATATTTGAAATGCTCATTCTAAATTTTTGCTAATGTTTTGCTATTCTCCATTTTTTTTCTGTTTCCTTTGACTTGTATCCCAGAGTGACAGATGTCACAGGCATCTTATCTATAAATTCACAATCTGTTCTGTCGCTCTTGCAAAGATGGATGTCAAAGTTCATTTCATACTTAGCTTTCTTTTTTCTGCATCTAGAATACTAATAATTAGAATGATTTGAGAAATAACATAAAGTCTATTTTTAATAATCAATAGGTAAATATTTTTCAAGCATTTACTATGTTCCAGAATTAATCCATAGCATAGTTTTTTTCTTATTGGTGATGTCATCAATTTGAATAATAACCTCAATATCACAGCTTACAAACCTTCCTCATTGTCCAATTTGTGTGGCTCTCATCTATGCTCTTTTGAAAATTTGTCACAAAATCTGTTATACAAATTTATATAATTGCTTTAAAATATTAGAAAACTTTTTTCACTTATTTGTATTTATTTTCCCATTACATAGAAAAACAATTTTTGACATTTGTTTTTAAAACTTTGAGTTTCAGATTCTCTCCCTCCCTTTCTCCCAATGTCCCTCCCATTGTAAAGGCAAGCAATTCAATATGAGTTATACATGTGTAGTCATGCAGAGAATAAACAACAACAACAACAAAAAACCCTCAAGAAAAATAAAGTTAAAAATGCTTCAATCTCTATTAAGACACTAATTTTTTTTTTCTCTAGCACTTTTAATTTTAGGTCCTTCAATTGTTTTGAATCATTGTATTGTTGAGAATAGCTTACTCATTCAAAGCTGATCATCTTATAATACTGTTATTTTGTATACAGTACATTGCACTTTTCATTGGCTCATGAAATTCTTTCCAGGTTTTTCTGAAACTGTCCTGTTTATCATCACAATAGTATCCTATAATTGCTTACCACAATTTGTTTATCCATTCCCCCTTTAATGGGAAATGTCTTAGTTTCTAATTCTTTGGCACCAGAAAAGAGTTGCTATAAATATTTTTGTGCATATAGGTTCTCTTTTTATAGGGATGATCTAAAAATAGTATTGCTAGATCAAAGGATGTACATAGCTTTATATCCCTATGTTCATAGATACAAATTGCTCCTCAGAAAGTTTGGATTAGTTTACAACTCTACCAAAAGTACTTTGAAAAAATATATTGTTTATTTTTTGAAAATTTTGACTTCTGAATAATCTTTCTCCCCACATCTTCTCTATCCATTGTGAAGGCAAGAAATGTTGTATCAATTATAAATGTGAAAACAAACAGAAATATTTATGTTAGTCATGGTGCAAAAAAGTTATTACTATATACAGTGTTTTCCAAGTAATGTTCACTTCACTTTGCATCAGTTCATATGAGTCTTCCCAGGATGTTCTGAAAGCATCTTGCTCATTATTTCTCACAGCATTGTAGTATTCCAGCACAATCATATATTACAACTTGTTCAGCCATTCTCCAATTTATGGGTATCCCTTCAATTTCTAATACTTTGGCATGACATAAAGAGCTGCTATAAAATATTGTATGTACAAATTCTTTTCCTTTTTCTTTGATCCATTTGGTATACTGACCAACACATAGTATACCCTGTTTGCATAGTTCTAAGTAGCTTTCCAGAATAGATGGATTAGTTTACAATCACATCAACAATGTAGAAGTATCCCAATTTTCTACTCCCCTGTAACAATTGTCTTTTTTTCCCTTTTCTGGCAAAATAGCCAATTTGACAAACATGAGGTTATACCTTAGTATTGTTTTAATTTGTATTTCTTTCATCAATAATGATTAAGGGAGCAGCTAGTTGGTATAATGGATAAAGCACGAGCCCTGAAATCTGGAGGACCTAAGTTCAAATCTGCTTTAAGTCACTTAATACTTCCTGGCTGTGTTACTCTGGGCAAGTCACTTAACCCCACTTGCCTCAGCCAAAAAAAAAATTAATAATAATGAATAAGAGCATTTTAAAATAAGATTATAGATAGCTTTGATGTTATTTTTCTGAAAATTTCCTGTTAATATCTTTTGACCATATGTCAGAGACATAATTCATATATCTTATGACTGAGTTTCTTTGCATTTGAGAAATGAAGCCTTTATTAAAGAAACTTGCTTTCTTTGATGTTTCCTTTTCCTGCCTACTTCTAATTTTGATTACATTATTTTTGCTTGTGCAAAAGCTTTTTTAATCAAAATTTATCTATTTTACATCAGTAATGTATATTCTTATTAAGCCATAAATTCTTCTTTTATACATTGATCTGAGAGATGAGATTTTTCATGCTTCCCTAATTTGATTATGATATGATCCTTTATGTCTACCTTTTTTTGGAGTGTGAGATGTTGGTGTATAACTAGTTTCTGACAAACTGTTTTTTATTTTTATTTTTCAGTTTTCCTAGCAAGTTTTATCAAATAGTGTCCAAAAGCTTAGATGTTTCTATTTACCAAACAGTAGGTTACCATGGTGATTTACTAAGTGTTTTGTAACTATATGAATATATTCTACTGATCTACCATAATTTCTCAAACACTGCCAGATTTATTTTTTTTATGATTACTGCTTTGTAATATACACTTGAAATCTGGTTCTGCTACACTACTTTTCATTTTTATTCCATTGATTCTCTTGATATTGACATTTTGTTCTTTCAGATGAGTTTTAGTTTTGTTTTTTCTGGATTTATGAAACAAACTTTGGTAGATTGATTTAGTAAATTAATTTAGGTACTATTGCTATTTTCTGATATGTTGGTTCAGCTTCTCTGTATCTGTAAGCTTATCTGTAAGAAATTATTGTTTCTCCAGTTAGATTAGATTTGATGTTATTTGTGGGAAAAGTGTTTTGTAATTTTGTTCACACACTTCTTGAGTTTGTTCTGGAAGGTAGATTTCCAAGTATTTTATATTGTGTGCAATTATCTTAAAAGGAATTTCTCTTTTTCTCTTCCTGCTGGGATTTTTTGTAATATGTAGAAATGAAGATTTATATGGTTTTATTTTTATCTTGAAATTTGCTGAAGTTATTTATCTTTTCAAGTATTTTAATATTCTCTAGAGTTCTCTATATATACCATCATATTATCTGCAAAGAGTAAAAGTTTTATTTTTTCATTGCCCATTTTAATTCCTTCAAATTTTTCCTCTTCTATTATTGTCATAGCTAATATTTCTGGTATAATATTTGACAATAGTATTTATGATCTTATTTCATTCCTGATCTTATTGGTGAGTCTTCAAGCTTATCCCCATTATAAATAAATTTTTGCCATTGGTTTTTAATAGATACTACTTATAATTTTAAGGAAAGATTTATTTATTCCTGTACTTTCTTTTGTTTTTAATAGGAATAAGTATTGCATTTAGTCAAAAGGTTTTTTTTTGCATCTATTAAAATAACCATTATCTTTGTAATTGATATGTAATTGATGAGTTATCTTAATATTTTTTTCTAATTTTGAACCATCCCTGCAGAGGAAGTTATTGAAAAATTGACAAACTTGCAATTTACACAACTGTAATTTGTTGGAAGCTTAGCAATGTCATCCAATCCAACCTCCCATCCATTTTGGAATCTCTTCTATAATAATGGTCTTGAATATATAAAGTAACTTTGTCTTCTCCAAGTAAATATTCTTTGTACAACTTTTTAATATGAGATTTCTAGTCATCTTTTCTATACTGGTGAATTTGTCAGTGTCCTCTTTGTAATATGATGAAAGTGATAGTGATGATTCATATGTATGTTAACTCATGCACAATACAGTGAGACTTCTAACTTTTTTTTATTCTGGATGTGATCTCATTAATTAGATGAAATTTGCCTTGGTTTTTTTGGGGGAGGCAGAGGATGCGCTACCAGGCACAACACTCAAGGTTGCACATCAGCAGAATACCCCATTTTTCATGACTGCTCCTATTAATAAATCATTTTGTTCAATTTAATAAAAAATATTCAGAAAAAGAAATATGATTTAATTTTTTAAAAAATCAACTTGTCTAGGTCTTATATACAAGTATGCATAGTAAATGTCAGAGAGATAGAAACAGAAACAGAGAAATACAAAGAGAGAGAGACAGAAACAGAGGGAGAGAGAGACAAAGAGACAAAGAGACAGAGAGAGAGGAAGGAAGGCAGAGGGAAAGATATAGAAACAGTCAGAGACAGAGACAGGGAAAGAGACAGACAGATAAACAGAGAGACAGAGAGAGAAAGGGAGAGAGAGAGAGAGAGACAGAGACAGAGACAGAGACAGAGAGAGGCAGACAGAGAAAGAGAGACAGACAGACAGACAGAGACAGAGGAAGGAAGGGAGAGGGAAAGAGACAGAGACAGAGACAGAAAAAGAGACAAGATAGAAACAGAGAGAGACAGAGAGAGAAGAGAGAGCAATAAAATAACATAATAATAGCCAAAAAGTAAATTTATGATAATATTTCATGAATAAGACATTGATACTTATCCATGAGCATGTCTCATCTGTATTTTTGTGTTTCGTTATGTGTTTAGGAAGGACAAAAATATGGCAGGGGGTTTCTAGATCAGAACAATCATGTTGGTAAAATTCATATAGTCTGTTGCATGAAAGTCAGTTTAGTGAATGAGTGATGTTTAGCCTGGGAAAAACAGAATCTGGTATTGAAAATCAAGGAAGTGGATAAAAGGTGGAACTTGGAACAATGGATGGAAATTTTAAAGAACATTTAACCTTAGTATAGCATGTAGGGAGATGGTGAAGGAAACTCCTAGTAAAAAAATTCCCTCATCTGATGCTTAATGTATAATATTTTGGAACTTTCAGTCTTTGAGAATTGGCTGAGGGCATTGCCCAGAGTCACACAGACAAAAGTTGCATAGAAAATATTAGAAATCAAGTCTTCTTGACTCCATTTGCCACCCCATGCTAGCTCCCTTAAATTATTCCAAATACTACAAATTCTGTAAATTCTCAGAGCCACATTTTTCTCTTGCTCACTCACTTTTTTATATCAACAGAAGAGGTTGTTTCAGAGTAGCATTTTGTGAAGCTGTTAACAAAGATGAAACATTTTTAAATGAATTCAATCACTTCTGTTGCAAGTCTCTAGTGTGTACTCATGCAATTCATACGTGGAACTTCATTAGGCCACATTTTGTCTCTAAATGTTAGATAGTTTTATTACTGAGAACATTTGGTTAGAAATGCCATTACTTATTCCACCAATACTGTGCTCCATTGATAAAGAGCATTAGTGGCAGTAAATTAAAGGCTTCTGTAATTGTTCGATCTATCTCAACTATGTGAATTATAATTAAAAACATGAAATTGATTTTTATGAAGGATCTAAAGTCTTTACTATAAAAATGAATTAACTGTACCAGGCCACTAGAATATTTTTTAATGGAAGGGTGAGCACTTCATGTCCCCTGGGTCAGATATCTCATTAACCTCTCCAAAAGTCCAGCTGCAATGGCTGTGCTGCTTTCAGCTTGGAGAATCGGTGTTTTCTTTTAATTTATACATTCTTATTCTTTTCCAAGAAATTGTGACATCCAGAATGCTTCCTTCGCTAATTTGTTACTCTTTCCCCTTAAACCTTTAGCCTAGCCTTTTGTGACACAGTTTGTAAGGACATGAGATATATCTATGATTTCAGCAAAATGAGAAACTCCTGGTAATAGAACCCTTTTCATGACCCCGAATGGAAATCAATTTATGATTTCATATTGAAGGCATTGAATATCATGGTAAATATTAGTTTGTTGTTAGGAAACTGGTTCAAGTTTTTCATAGCAATTCTCTTTTTCTTTTGCAACAGATATTAAAATCTGCCTCTTTCCCCCCATTTGATAGATGAGGAGATTGAGAACTGTGGTAGCAAAGTGATTTCTCCATAGTTAAATGAGCCATAGAAGCAGTAGGATTTAATCCAGGTCCTCTGGTTTCAAATCTAACATTTCCCCCCACCTCCACACTGAATGATGCTAATTTTAATGAATGCTGCAAAACAAGTTGACTATGTATCCCATTAAATTTTCTTCTTGTTTAACTGAATTATAAAATCAACTCTTCTAGTTACGGTGGTTAATGCTTTCAGGATTTCTTATGTTTTTCAGTAATTCTTTTGTGACTTCTGGTCTTATTTATAATATGACCATATATTCCATTAAAATTTCTTCTTGTTTAAATGAATTATAAAACCAACTCTCCAAGTTACTTGGTTAGTTCTCTTAGAAAAATCTATGAAGATTTCTTATATTTTTCAGTAATTCCTTTGTGACGTCTGTATTTAAAGTACAAATGTCAGAAACAATGCAGTTCAGATGCTCCAGTAATATATATATATAACTGGTTGCTGGACAAAGATTTAATCTTTGGGATATAAACAGTTGTGTTAGTGTTTGTTTATGATATAAAAACTACCATGCATTCCCTATCTCCCTTTTTCCTCCCCCATCTTTGTTCATAGAAGCAGAAGGAGGAGATAGATGACTGAGAAGTTTTATTTATAAAAAATAGCCGTGACCAAATAGTTAATCCCCTAAACAATCAACTTTGTGGTTGGGTATCACCATGCTTAGTTAAATTAATCCTGAGATAGTAGACAAAATATATTTACCAGAACCATAGTTGAAATTTTTCCAGCTTCATAGTACCTTCCAAAGCCCATGATGGACTGAAATATCATTTTTTAAAAATCTAATAGTCATCTCCAAATTCAGATGATGCATCAGGGAAGGTTTTGTGGAGAACCGATCTAACAAAATATTCTTGCAAACATTAGCATTTTTAAAATCCTTTACCATCAAAAGGGCACCATTATCTAATGCACATTAATAAATTCAGGTGGCAACTAGGTAATCTCCATGGTTCCAATAGAAGAATCACCTGTATTTGTAGAAGGGTTGTTATAATCCTTTATAGGCACTACATGACCACAGTGTTAAATGAAGGTAACCATGGATCCGAGAACATGTACTTAATTTCACAGTGGTTTTAACTTCATATTACACTGTTTTTTTAGGAAGTCTAAATTTTTAAAGCATTTTCCTTGGCATTTTTTGGTTGTTGTTGTATGTGAAAGAGATAAGCAGGAAAAAATGACTGCCCCATGTTTGAGGCAAAATTGTGAGCTGGGCAAATCTTATGTCTTGCTCAAATGACCTAAGAGCAAGTCCTGTTTATTTCAATCGATAGATTAATGTCACTGTGCAATTTGTTTTCTAATTCTCAATTTCTTGATCTAAACAATGAAGTTAGTAATTCTCATATTACCTGCTTAATAGAATTATTGAGAGGAAAATACTACAGCAATGCAAGTTATTATTGTTCATTGGTGCTATTGTGTGCTATTTGCATAAACTGAATTGTTGTAGTTCAATTATTTCAGTCATCAATGATTCTTCACGACCTCATTGAGGGTTTTCTTGGCAAGGATCCTAGATTGACTTGCAAGTTTCTTTTCCAGCTCATTTTATAGATGAGGAAACAGGCAGAGAGGATTAGATGACTTGCCCAGGATCATCCAGCTAGTAAGTGTCTGAATCAGGGTTTGAGTGCAGGTCTTTGTACCTCCTGGCCCCATGCTCTACGCACCAAACCACCTAGCTGCCTTAAAAGTCAAGGTACATTTTATCATTATGGAAATCATCTGGGGTATGTCTAAATAATAACTGAGGATAGAAATAGTAATAATCTGTGGAAACTGCAAAGATGCAAATTGAGGTTTGATGAAATTATATTTTTCTTTACTATTAGAGCTCTTCAAAAGGGAATAATTTTCCTTGAAAAATAATGGCTCCCTTCTTCACGCAAAGGCTGAGCAGATCTACTCTTAGGTATATTACAGCAGAAATTATTGTGCAGGTGTAGTTTATACTAGAAGTACCTTCCAAGTTCCTATGAACCCTAAGATCCTGAGAGAGTAAAAACACATTAAAAAAGAAAAAACAAAAAAAGCAAGACAAATTCTTTACTTCATATCAATATGCCCTTTAAGCTCTGATTTTCATGTTTTTAAATCAAAAATTGATGTAATTTCTTCACTGCCCAAATGGTTTTTTTTAGTAAGCTACAATGCCGAGAGTCTTTTGAGGTCAGTGGAGTTGTTGCAATTTAGCACAGATGATTGCGATTATTTTGAAGGATGAGATAATATCCTTTCATCTGTAATGTATCCCTTCCTCCCAGAGATACCTAGTTCAGTGCTCTTTCCTTAACCTTAAAAAATGCTGTTTAGAAACTGGCCGACTAATGACACTTTTGCCATGGTACAAACTGTACTCAAGGGGCCTGAGATAATAATACACTCTTGTGCTTCCAACTTATGGACAAACAGGTTGTAATAGCAAAGACATACAGTGATCAGGGCAAAACTGAATACACAAATCAATCTTCTATTTTATAATGGATTGTGTATAAACATTAGTTGTAATAGCCTATAAGGACCATATCTTGGAGCATGTTCAGAATTGATATTATTTTCACCTACCAACAGGGTAGCTTCAAGCCCTAATCTTGGACATACATGATTCAGGACTAAAGGGCTTGCACTCTGAAATGATGAAGAGTTCCCTAATTTTTTACAGAGCTAGAAGAGCTGATGACTCAGTGAACTCAGCATCGTAGGGACATAAAATGTACCTTTGACTGTCTCATCCAGAGACAGGCTGTTATATCTGTCCCTCAGAAAATGAAATTTTCTTCTCTATTGCCATTAGCTCAATCCTTTCCACTGGCTATGTTCTCATTGTTAGGTCACTGACTAGTGTCCCAGTTTTATTATTTAAATAAAACTTAACATCATAATTCACTTAACATCAATTAGTTCTTATGAAATTACATTTATGTCAAAGACATAGCCAAAAAAAGGTAAATACTCCTCCTCTAATATCAAAGTCATACTTTTCCTTATTCCATCTTAGTCCCTGGGTAGTATGCTCAAAATTAATTAGCCATTGCTAGGCTAACTTCCCAAAGTTCACTTGGAGTGTTTGCTCCTTGGGACATGATTGCTGTACTGGTTATAAAACCAAGCCTAAAATCTGGCTCCCCTATTTCTGTGGTTCACTCTCCGAACTTTCTAAAAGTCCCAGTATTGCATAATTTGTTACCAGATGTCATAAGCTTAGGATTCATTGAATGAAACTGAAATAATTTATTTTTTCTTTTTTTTATTGAAAGTTTTTATTTTTAAAACATCTGCATAGATAATTTTCAACATACACCTTTGCAAAACCTTGTGTTCCAATTTTTCTCCTCCTTTCCCACCATATCTTCCCCTGGACAATAAGTAGTCCAATGTATATTAAACATGTGCAATCCTTCTATCCATATTTCCATAAAAATCAGCTCAAAAAGGAAAAAAAGGAGAAAGAAAACAAAATGCAAGCAAACAGCAACAAAAGAGTGAAAATGCTATTTTGTGACCCACTTTTAGTCCCCACAGTTCCCTCTCTGGGTGCAGATGGCTTTCTCCATCACAAAACCATCACAAAACCATTGCAACTGGTCTGAATCATTTCATTATTGAAGAGAGCCACGTCCATCAGAATTGATCACCATATAATCTTGCTGTTGCTGTGGTACAGTGATCTCCTAAACCAAAATTAGTTAAAATAGCTAAAATTGGTAAGTGTTTTTAAATGCCTCTGTAATCAAATAGCCACCATTTCAACAGTGGGCTAGCTGATCTGAACCAGTTACAGAATGTCTGCACCATGCTCCGACCTCTCTCCATTACACTCCAGAAATCAAACTTCCAGGTTCTCAGTTTGGGGAATTTTCCTCCTTGGAACTCTGAGAATGCACAAGACCCCCTTTAAATGTACAAAAAGGAGTGACCATTACCTCTTCCTCTCACTTTTTAAAAATCTTTCAATTACATCAGAATTTTTCAATAGCATTTACTGTAGAGAAATGAAAGGAGTGGCTTACCTTAAATTCTACTCCAGCCTTTCAAGTAACCAGGAACCCATAACAGCCAAATCATGATCTCCTTAGGGCTAAGCCGAGACTGGGAATAGATTGTCTCTCTTACATTCTTAGGCAAACCATTGACTCATCAAACAGAAGTATATAAACTTGGAGGCAACATTGTGAATTTTAGAGATCCTGAGATTCTGATTTTTACTGCTTAAGAGCTGAATGATGACAGGGAAGTGCTATCTTATAGGAGTATTAGATAGAACAAAAACTCTAAGAGAATCTGATAAAGCATTTCCATTTTTTTCCGACATATACCATGAATTGTTTAGACAGTGTAAAATCAAGCTTATGTGTAATGTGGCAAATTAATAATCCTACAAACTACTTTATTTTCAGATGAAATTTAAGTATTAGACTTACATCAGACTCTAATATGGGTTAAAAGATACATACTGAATGACATTTTAAATCATATATAAAAAAATATTTGTGATATCTTGATTTTTATCATTACTTTTGTGAGTAACATATATATGTATGTGTGTATGTGTATATATATATATATATATATATATATATATATATATATGCTAGCATTATTATTTAGTGAAAGACCATGCAAAGTTTAGTAACTTTGGGGATATGTTAAAATTGTTTTCCAGAATGGCTGTAGCAGTTCATAGCTTCATTTACATTATAATTAATGAATCTATATTGCTTTATATTGCAGGCAGTTTATTTATTTTAATACACATTGCTTTATGAATCATTTTGGTAGAGAAAAATTAGAGCAAGAGGGAAAAAACATGGGCTAGATAAAAAAAACAGAAAAAAAAGTTAACACAGCATGTGTTCACTAATATTCAGTCTCCTTAAATCTTTTTCTAGAAGCAGATGGCATTTTCTGTCCAAAGTCTACTGGAATTGCTTTGGATCCCTGAAACCACAGAGAAAAATCAAGTCTTTCATAGTTGATCTTTGCACATTCTTGCTGTTATTCTGTACAATGTATTCCTGGTTCTGCTTGTTTCCCTCAGCATCAGTTGATGTAAATCTTTCCAGGCCTTTCTATAATCAGCTTGTTCATCATTTTTATAGAACTATAATATTCCATTACCTTCATGTACCACAGCCTGTTCAGTCATTTGCCAATTGATGAGCATCTGCTCCTTTTCCATTTTTTTTTGCTACCAAAAAAAAAAAAAAAAAGAATTGCTACAAACATTTTTGCACATGTGAGTCTTTTCCTCTCTTTTATGATTTCCTTGGGATACAGAGCCAGAAATGGCTGGGTCGAGGATATGCACAGTTTGATAGCCTTTTGGTCATAGTCCCAAATTGCTCTCCAGAATGGTTGGATCATTGCACAACTCCACCAACAATGCGTTAGTTTTTCAGTTTTCCCACATCTTCTTCAACATTCATCACTATCTTTTCCTGCCATTTTAGCCCATTTGAGAGATGTAGGGTGATACCTCTAATTTGTATTTCTTTAAGCAATAGTGAGTTAGAGCATTTTTTCATATAACTTTAAATGGCTTTAATTTCATCATCTAAAAATTGTCTGTTCATATTGTTTGACTAGTTATCAATTGGGAAATGACTCGTATTCCTATAAATTTGACATGATTTTCTATATATTTTAGAAATGAGACCTTTATCAGAAATACTGACTATAAAGATTCCCCCTCAGCTTTGTACTACTCTTTGAATCTTGTTTCTGTTTCTTTTATTTATGCAAAAATTTTTTTAATTTAATGTAATCAAAGTTGTTCATTTTGCCTTTCTAATATTCTCTAGTTTGTCTATGGTCTTAATTTTTACCCTTCTGATCCCTATTTTGTTTGTATGATGTGACACACATACATCAGATCTTCATCTGAAACTTATTCTAATACATAGCATGAAATGTGGTTTTAGCCATAATTTCTGCAGGACTGCCTTCCAGTTTCCACAATAGCTTTTGTTTAACAGTACTTCACCTAGAAATTGGTATCTTTGAAGTTATCAAGAAATTTTGCTTTAGATTCCTTTGTACTTAATCTATCCAACTGATGGACATTAAAAAAGTTTTAACCAGTACTAAATAGTTTTGACTATTACTGTTATGTAATGTGCTTTGAGTTGTGATTCTGTTAGGTTACTTGCATTCATCTTTAAAGACAACAAAAAAAGTTTTCTAAAAACATAAAGGTTTATTCTCTTGCTTAAGATCACATCTAATAAGTTTTAGAGGCAGAATTTGAAGCCAGGTCTTTCAAAATCTATGGCTTGCACTTTACTCAGTACACATACTATTCTATACACCAAATAAGATGTTATAAAAGCTGATATTTATGTAGCAATTTAATATTGTGAGTTACTTTATATCCTAATTTCATCATATCTTCATGGTAATTCTGAGGTAGATGCTAATGCAATCTACATTTTGGCATATTTTGAGCTTTAGAGAAGTTAAGTCATTTGTCAAAGGTTATACAGATGGAAAAGTCTAAGGTATATTTAGAACATATTCCTTCCAAGCTCCAATTCTAGCACTTTATGCACTGTTAAAATTTTGAAAATTTTGAAAAGTGTAACATTCTGTACCAATAAGCAAAGGTAGAATCAGTGAAGAATAAAGATATGAATCCAAATGAATAAGATGGTAAATACTAAAATATCCTTTTATTATCTGCCTCCTTTCTTTTGGAAGGGTCCCAGAATATGGAGATATTGTTATATGAAGGATAAATACATTATTTGTATCTAACAGGAAAGTTAGGAAAAGTCTGAAATTTCTCTGATTATTCTAGATTTCATTCATTATCACTAACAATTAAATTTCCATCCATTCAAGTCTATATCCAAAGTCATATTTAAGCATACTATTTGAGTAGGAAGAAAAAAATGTATTAAATATTTTTGTGAGGCATTTCAAATTTGTAGCCCAATCTCAAGGTGACATTGTGATGTATACAAAAATGAGGATATGAAGTTTTGATTGACTTAATTTACGATTACAAAATTTGATCCTACCTTTGAAAAGTATCATGGATTCCTTCATGTTCTCTGTCTTGCAATAAATGGTGTTGTGAATTATGGTTGATAACTGAGGATTCTGGAAATTCATTGTCCTTGACTAGTAGGCATTTCTGCCATTTCT
Organism: Antechinus flavipes; assembly: GCF_016432865.1. Taxonomy (NCBI): domain Eukaryota; kingdom Metazoa; phylum Chordata; class Mammalia; order Dasyuromorphia; family Dasyuridae; genus Antechinus; species Antechinus flavipes. The sequence continues at coordinate 54,538,707 of NC_067403.1, forward strand.
CAGATGTTTAAAAATGAGAAATAGACCGGTATTGTGGGAAAGCATTCTGGACTTAGGGTTGAGAGAAATAAGACTTCAAATTCTGCTTATGGAGATCTGATGATATAAGGATATAAAGTGATTCACAAATCTTAAATTGCTACATAAATGCCAGCTTTTATTATATCTTATTTGGTGTATAGAAGCAGTATTGTATACTGAGTAAAGTGCATAATTGAAGAGTTTATGGGCAAGTCCCTTCATCTCAATGAATTTCAGATTCGAATTTGTAAAATTGGACTAATAAGAACACCTACCCCAAAGAAGTTTTTAATGAGGTCAAATGAAAACATATATACATATATAAGTATATAAACAGATGCACATATATAATTGCATATAATATAAATATATTAATATAAACTTACATAGAGAATATACATATGCATATATATTACTCGAAAATGAAAAAGTATCATATCATGTTGGTAGTAAAAAGTAGTTGTAGAAATAATAAATTGGGGAAAATGACAATAAGAGCTGTTATACAATATTTTTACAACCATGACAATGAAGAGAATGAAAAATGACAATAAAAAGAATAACTCTCTTTTCTTTAAGAACAATATCATTGTAGGGTAGACTGCCTTCATTCTCCCCTGACCTCATTTCTTCTTTTTGGATTTCAAAAACCATGAGATTTTCTACTCCTTTTAGGGTCTACTTCATTATAAGCTACCTCCCCCCTCCCCTTAAAGGTTTACTTAAGGCAGGCAGTATATTTATTTTTTGCATGTATTTATGTCTTAAGTACTTAAACAATGCTTGGCACATATCAAATATTTAATAAATGATTTGTTCCTGGATCTGAACTTTTATCAACAGAAGTTTTTGTTGTTCAGTTATGTCTGAGTCTTTGTAATCCTATTTTGGGGTTTTCTTGCAAAGATAATGAACTGCTTTGCCATTTCTTCCAGTTCATTTTACAGACAAGGAAAATGAGTCAAATAAGGTGAAATGAATTGTGCAGGGCCACACAGCTAGTAAGCATGTGAGGCTGTATGTGAACTCCTATATTACATTGTGCTTTCTAGTAGCTCCATCAATCTGGTTATTCACTATTCAAATGCAGATGACCAACCTTCTTTGCACAATTGTCATGCGTTAGCAACATTCATGATCATCCCTAAATTTATTATAAGAGTTCTATTCAATGTCCTGAATGTCTTCCTTACTTTGTCCTTTTGAAATGCAACAAGGTTAGGCTGTTTATTCTTTGCTCTAAGCACAAAATCATGATCTCTCTTTCACATTTCTTTTTTTGACATTTATGTAGCTTTTCATGTATAGTATCTCGTTTGTGTTGTGTTATGTCCACCATGCGCCCATAAATGCCCTTTTGGTTGAGTCTCATCTTCAATTCTTTAGTGAACTCAACATTCTACAATTCAATGGAACCCAATATTAATAGAAGAACTCTGATATTAAAAAAAGTAGCTTCTATTTCAGGGAGAAGATGAAGTTGTATTTAAAGAGCTTTGTAAGCTCTCAAATATAATTCAGTCCACTATTCTCCCTTTCATTTCAGAATCAGGGAGAAAAAGGACAAAAATAAATATGGTAAGTGTCTGAAAGTAAACAGATAGAAACAAAACCTTGGCTCCCAGGAGCCTTTAAGAAGGATTAGTAGAATACACCTGAACTTAAAACAAAGCAAAACAAGATGTTCTTCAGCAAGGGGATTATGGTATAAATGTATTTAAACAAAGCTATTTGGTTAGACAGATTCAGCAGGGAGCAAGGATGGTGTTGCTGTGATGTTAATACCTTGAGCCACTTGATTAGAGGCAATAATAAAACCTGAAGAAAATAGTGAGAGCCTTTCCTGGTGATTATTTGAGATGAATCCTTTGTTCTGGAAGAGATGAAATCACTGGTGTACAATTTTAGCGTGATTCTGCCAAGTCAGTGGAGCAGTGCAACTCTTACTTTTCCATTAGTCCTGATTCGAGTCTTTCCTTCTTCTTTCATATTATTTTATCTATCTCTGGACTTTTATGAATGAATGAAACATTTGTTAAATACTTTAAAAAATCATAGCACTAAGTGCTTTTCTATACAAATAGAAAAGGTAATTCCTGCTCTAAAGAACTTCTAATGGGAGAAAAGCATATAGAAGAATTCAGCTACAAGTCACGTGGAAAAGCTGATGATCCTGAGGGTGCAGCAGGAAAATGGGTTTTCTTTCATGCTATTTCCTTCCTAAATCAAAGCTGTTAGTTATGCTGACTCCTTTATGGTTCCAAAGACTGTGGCAAGAAGCTTCTTTTCTAGGTCTTCAATGGTTAGGGCCAAAGCCATCACAGATGCTCTTGTCCAGGCTCCCATGTGAGCCCAAGATTTTGGGGCTCAAAATCCTCAACTTTCTTCATCTGGTTCTTATAGTAGGTGATGCTAGTGGTTGTCTGACTCACCTGGCACAGGCTGTCTCTGATTTTACATTTCTTTGATGATTCAGGTAGCAGGAATTTGATTCTATTCTGTTCTTTAGTAACAATATATTGTAGAGCTATTTATTAGTTAAACGTTAAGATAGAAAGTTTGAGGGAAGTCTTCATACAAATGTATGCATGTCTTTATAGTTGTGGGGATGACCTGGAAAATTGCTGTAAGAGAGATATACCCTTTTAGTCAATGGCCTATGAAATGAATTCAATTCAGATTTTGCTAATGGGGAGAATTTAAACCTGAGAGTTTACTTTTATCTAAAGCTAAAAAATTAAAAAAAAATATTCACCAGTCATCTTAAGTTATAATTGTGTTAATCATGAGAAATACCAAAGTAAACAATTTACTCTCTTTTAGGAATTATGAGATGCACCAGATTATTTAAAGGACTGTTTTAGCGTGTTAATTTTTGCTCATAAAACTGCATTTTCAATGTCTTCTTATAGACAAGTACTTTCAATTGTCCAATTTGATGTCACTTTACCCTAGGTTAGGGCTAAGTTTGTAATCAATGAAATTGTTTTCTCTCATTTTCCTCCTAAGGACTTAAGATAGCTGAGTGATAAACAGCTGTGACCATGTTTTGTTGCTTTCAATGCAAATCTATGCATTGATCTGTCAGTCCGTTGCTTGAGACATCTGTCCTACTTGTTTAACTACTTGGAGGTTACATATCCTCTAGATACTTTTATAAGTAGTTCTGTGCTACCCTTGTAACTGGTTACAGATAGTTCATAAACTATGACACTTGTTCACTTGGCTGTTTACAAGAAAGCTGTGCAACATTGCTACTAGGAATTATTGATGTAGGCTGTAGTAAAATCACTGTTTTGTTATTTAAGGACTGATAGAGACAACGAAGCATAAGATCTCAAAACAGGCATGTATCTAATGACCATGAAGTCAATTAGCATCCTTTGCCTAGTTTATTTTTTTTTCTTTTGAATAGATTCACAAAATTCAAAGCAAGTCAACTCATTATTTGTTCTTTTTAGATGCACTACATGGTTTGGAGCTTCTCAATTCAATAGTTTCAGTTCTGATTTTGAAATCCAAAGTTCATTCTCAGACATCATAATCACTTATTTCCCAGATCTAAGTTCCTTTGCTCAGGCTTTTATTTCTTTTATTTCTTAAAATTGATTTACTAGTTTTCACATTTATCTTCTTAAGACTGATTTGCATTGTTTCTCTCCTTCCTTCCTCTCCAAGATGGCCATCAGATACAGGTTATCCATGTATAATCATATTAGACATATTTTCATATTAGACATTTCCACATTAGTCATATTGTAACACAATCATAACAAAAGAGAAAAGCTAGAAAAAGAATAAAATTAAACAGCTCCAATTAAATACAAAATTAGACATTCTGAAAACCAAAGTAAAGATTAATAAAATTACCTTCAATTAAGACAACTATTAAAATAATGCATAAAAGTAACAGGTGGCTTCATAGAAAAGAAATCAATGAAGTAGATAAACCTTTGTTTAATTTGATTTTAAAAAGAAGAAAATTAAATTATCAATATAAAAAATGAAATTAATGAATTCACCACTAATGGAGAGAAAAATAAAACAATAATGAGCTATTTTGCCCAATTGTATGCTAAAAAATCTGCCAATCTAAATGAATAGATGGATATCTACAAAAATATAAATTGGCAGAATTAGGAGATTAACAGAACAGTAAATAAAATGATCCAATTTTAAGAAAAAAGAAGTTGAATAAGCCATCAGTGAACTACTTAAGGAAAAAACCCACCAGCACCAGATGTGTTCACAGAGCCTATTTCTATCTTTTTTAGTTGCATGCCAAATTCATTGATCTCCTCTTTATTTAATTCATGTAGGCATTTAGAAATATGTAAAATTAAATCTTTGATTTTAGAGAATATCAGTGACCAATGCACCACTAATGCCCCTGAAATATTTCCTTTCCTGCCTCTGACTTTGTAATTTTGGCCAGTTTTTCTTCTGGCAGTAGTCTTTATGCCCAAGAAAGTATAGAGGATAGGGCAATGATATCACAGTCATGGAGATGTGAGTTCAAATCTTACCTCAGACGCTGGCTATATGACCATGGACAAGTCATTTGATTTGGATATGTCTTAGTATCCTCATCTTTAAAATGAGGGAGATGTACTAAATCAAAACTTCTTAAATTGTAGGTCACAATTCTACCTGGTCATATAACTGAATGGTTTTTTTTTTCCTGAAAATTGTGATTTATTGTCAGTAAATATGTGATTTTATACTTATTTTATATACCTAGGTTCACATAAAAATTTCTTGCACAAAGATTTAAGAAGCTTTTGATTAAATGGCTACAAAGGTCTAATTGAAAATCTATGATCCTATGATAGTTGCCATATTGCCAAGAGATATCTGTAATGTCTTGCAAATATTTAGGATTTGGGAAAAGACAAGTCCTATCTTAATTATGTTCAATTTGACAAATAATTACTTCAATACTCCTTAGTAATGGGTCACTAATCACGACTATTCATATTTTCTTCATCTTGTGATATAACATACATACAGCTCATTTCAAAGCTATGTAAAATGTGGGGATGATGATGATGATGGTCATAATGATGATGATGATGATGATGATGATCATCATCATCTCACTGTGTGTGGTAATGCAAATGAGTAGTCTTCACTACTGGAGAAAATATGTATCACTTGATTTTGAGCATCTCAATCTGTAGTAGAGCTAAAGCCTAGTGTATGTCCATATTAAATTTGGTACCAATATATTATTCAGAAATAGAAGACCACTGTGGTGCTTAAATAGTGGCCAGTTGGCTCAAATTGAGAATAACTCAAAAACTCTTTGCCAATTAAAGTGAGATCACGTACTTTAATCCTGATTAAAAGATTAAGGTAGACTGAATATACAGTGTCAAACATTTTATTTTCTTATTCCTCTTTGCTACATTTTTTCAATCCTTCAACATTCTGACACAAAACAAGATTCTTAAGTCTCTCTTCTGCCTATTTAGATTTTCTTCCTTTTCACATTTAAACTCTCTCTCTCTCTCTCTCTCTCTCTCTCTCTCTCTCTCTCTCTCTCTCTCTCTCTCTCTCTCTCTCTTTATTGTTTTTAAAGATCATTTCATTATCCCTATAACCTGAAGAGTGGACAGATATATTGCCAGCCTCTATAAAAGATTATTTCAAAATCTTTCAGATTTTGAATTGAATATTCAAAAATGATATGAAAATAATGCATCATTACAATTCAAATGATTTGCTTTCTTTTTTTCTCAAGAAGCTTCTCATAAATATCTCTTGTAAATTGGTTTCCTTATGATAGAAAATTTCTTATACCAAATGTATGCAATCTTTTGGTAATTTTTTTCTTGGTGCTTGGGGATTTTTTTTTTTTTTTTTTTACTTTTCCCTGAAGTAGAACTGGAAGAAGAGACTTCATACGAAATTCTTCTTATAACAAAAGTGCTACTGATCAAAAGGGAAGACTCTGTTTTTGTCATCATAGAACTTCAGAAGTGAAAAGAAAATTAAAAGTCCACTTGATTGTGAACAGATGTCCCCTCTATATAATTTCTGAGCAAAACTTTGGTTTTCAGCTTTTGTTTAAAGAACTCCAGAGACTGAGAAATGACTACAGTATTTCTTAAGCAAGTCCACTTTGTTTTGGGGGTAATTCTAATTGCTAGGATGTTTATATTTTTGTGAAGCTTTAATGTACCCTTCTGTCATTTTCATCTAAGCTTTCTAACTTTGGTTTCTCTGGAAAAATTTGTAAGCTCCTTTACCTTCTTCATAATTTGTCCTTATTTCCCTTTTGTTTTTTTTATTTATCTATTTATTTTTAATACACATTACTTTATGAAACATGTTGAGAGAGAACAACAATCAGAGCAAAAGGGAGAAAAACAGAGCAATGGGAGAAAAAAGAAAAAGAAAAAAAAAGTGTGCATAGCATGTGTTAGTTTACATTCAGTCTCCTTAGTTCTTTTTTTCTGGTATTTTTCTGTCCAAAGTCTTGAGATTGCCTTGGGTCACTGAACCTCTGAGAAGAACCAGGTCTTTCATAGCTGATCATTGCATATTCTTGCGATCATTGTGTATAATGTATTCCTAGTTGTACTTGTTTCACTCAGCATCAGTTTGTGTAGATCTTTCCAGGCCTTTTGTATAATCCATTTATTCATCATTTTTATAGAACAATAATATTCCATTATTTTATATACCACAACTTGTTCAGCCATTCCCAAATTGATGGGCATCTATTCATTTTCTAATTCTTTGCCACCACAAAAAGGGCTGCTACAAACATTTTTGCTCATGTGGGTTCTTTTCCCCACTTTATAATTTCCTTGGAATATAGACTCAGTAATGGCACTGCTGGGTCAAAGGGCATGCAGTTTGATGACTCTTAGAACATAGTTCCAGATTTCTGTCCAGAATGGTTGGATCATTTCACAACTCCACCAACCGTGCATTAGTGTCACAGTTTTCCCACATCCCCTTCAACATTCGGCATTATCTTTTCCTGTTATCTTAGCCAATCTGAAAGGTATGAGGTGGTACCACAGAATTGTTTTAATTTGCATTTCTCTAATCAATAATGATTTAGACCATTTTTTTATATGACTATAAATAGTTTTAATTTCATCATCTGAAAATTATCTGTTCATAACTTTGGCCATTTATAAACTGGGGAATGACTTATATTCTTAAAATTTGTTCTTTTGTTTTAGAAATGAGCCCTTTATCAGAATTACTGGCTAAAGATTTTTTTTTTTTCCAGCATTGCACGTCCTTTTTTAATCTTGTTTCTGTTGGTTTTGTTTGTGCAAAACCTTTTTAATTTAGTGTAATCAAAGCTACAATCAAACAATCAAAGCTGTTTATTTTGCCTTTCGTAATGTTCTCTAGTTCTTCTTTGGTCATAAATTCGTCTTTTCTCCAAAGATCTGAAAGGTAAATTATTCCTTATTCTCCTAATTTGTTTATGGTATCATCATGTATGCCTAAATCATGTATTTGTCCTTATTTTTGTCAAATATAAATTGACCTAATTTTGGTATGCGGTGTGAGATGTAAATCTAGGCTGAATTACTGATATATTATTTTCCAGTTTCCCAGCAATTTTTGTCATATAGTGAGTTCTTATTCCAGAAGCTAAAATCTGGGGGTTTATCAAATACTAGATTACTATAGCTCTTGATTATTTTGTTGTGGGTTGTCTAGTCTATTCAACTGATCCACCTCTCTATGTCTTAACCAACAGCAAATGATTTTGATGACTGCTTTTGTATAATATACTTTTAGGTTTGCTATTGCTAAGTCACCATCCTCTGTATTGTTTTTTTATTAATTCTCATAATATTCTTGATCTTTTGTTCTTCCAGATGAATTTTGTTATTATTTTTACTAGTGCTATAAAATAACTTTTGGCAGTTTTATTGGTATGGCACTGAACAAGTAGACCAATTTAGGCAGAATTGTCATTTTTATTATAATAATTCGGCCTAGCCATAAACAATTGATATTTTTTCAATTTTTTAGATCTGGCTTCATTTGTGTGAGAAGTGTTTTGTAATTGTGTTCATACAGTTCTTGCGTCTTTCTTGGCAGATGGACACCTAAATATTTTATTTTATCTACAGTTATTCTAAATGGAATTTCTCTTTCTATCTGCTGGACTTTGTCAATAATATATAGAAATGCTGATGATTTGTGCCCATTTATAATTCATAGATTCACTGGAAATATTCAGTGATTTGAACTGTGTGAAATCAACAGTTTTAAGAAAACAAGTTTAAAGAAAAATAATGCTGGTGGCAAAAGCAGTGCTGACCAGTCAAACAGAAATAGCACTTGTAGAGGAATCAGGGTTCCTCTTCACTTCAGGAGCTGGGAAATATAAAGTAGACAGAATGCTGAGCATGATGGTTAGAAGGACTCTCTTGTTGATCTCTTGTACTAGAGAGGGAAAAGAGATGAAATTGGAAACAATAGTGTTTCCTGGAGGGCCATGAGAGTACTATGTTTATAAGGAGAGTTTATTGAATAATGACTTATTTTAACTCTGGACATAAAAGCAAGTCATAATTATTGTACATAAGTGTGATTGATTCTTAATACTTTTAACTATTACTTCTTTCTACCTCTGAGAAAATAAATTAATTTAAAGTAATATTTTTATGAAAATGTTTTCATGTATATGAACAAATAAATGTCTTTTTTTGTCCTATGGCTAAAACTATTTCAGTAAGTTTTATTCATTTTTGCTCCAATGTTGTCAGGGAAGAAAGGCATCAAACACTTCTAAAGAAACTACAAATTTGGCTCTGTTGTTTAGACCTGTCATGAAACTACAGGAGAATATTTTCTTCATAGTCCTTGGAGGCTTTCTACTAAGAAAGGTCATGATCCAAATATGAGGTTATGCCATGGGGAAATCATATTGAAGTCCCAAAAGATGTTTCTTATTCTTGAGCTATGGGAGATTTCCCCCTAAGGTGATATTGTAGAGTATAAGTTTCTGTGATGTGTGTGTGTTTTCTGTGTTTTATCTTATTCCAGCAAGAAAAGGGACATTTTGCCCTCCAGAAAACCATCTATGGTTAGATAAAATAATTGCTTTGAAGTCCAATAGTGAGTAGAGTATCATGCAGTTTGTAATTTTTGTAACCAACTATAGCTATTTGAAAGTATGAGGATGGCATTTAACTCTTGTAGTTACACTTATCTGAAGGACTTGCACAATAAATTGGATAAAAAGTAAATAATACTGACTTATATCATAATAAAAATCCAGAAAACAAAGAACAGCTATTATGCAAACTTAATACACAGGTGGATGGCCAATCCATAAAAAATGATCGATTAATTCAAATATCTTCAACAGATACTGAGGAGGAACAATGAATAATACCAATAATTGAATAGGTTGAAAAAACCTGATTGGATTGCCCTTCTAAATTGTTCAGTGTTTTTACTGACTCCAAACTTTATCCTGAAACAAACAAAAAGTCTTTTCAACATCAGACATTTTTATTGATGTCAAATGGCCAAGAAGCATGACACATTCTAATATCTGAGAATTTAAAGCTGTGGATCACCCAAAGGGCAATGGAGGCGGACATGGTTGGTATGAGCAGCCTATTACTAATAAAAACCAACTATGCAAAAAAAAAGTTACTTAAGAAAAAAAGGAGGCCTCTGGGTATGAAGTGAGGATAAGGAATAAATGAGGGATAGCCTATGCATTCCAGGTCTTAAACCTTTGTCAAGATTATCTAGAGGAGGCAGCTGGGTGGGACAGTGCATAGAGCACCAGCCCTGAAATCAGGAGGACCTGAGTTCAAATTTGGTCTCAGACACTTAACACTTCCTAGCTGTGTGACCCTGGGCAAGTCACTTAACCCCAATTGCCTCAGGAAAAAAAAAAAAAAAGAAAAAAAAAAGAAAAGAAAAAAGATTATCTAGAGGAAAGCATCCTTTACTTTGAATAATACAATTATATGAAATATGGGAAGTCATAGGGGAAAAAATCACACAGGTTAAGAAGACAGGGTGGATTTTGATTGGTACACTGAACGATGGACCTACAAGTATATTATCATAGATCTATATAAATAAGGAAATAATTTTTTAAAACTGAAAAAATGAATAAATTATATCACATGTATACATAGTTTTCATATATATATATGATTACAAACATATACTTGCATTCTATTTTTATGTATAACATATCATCCTATTCCCAATACAAATAGAAACTTACAATCACTTCAGAGTTAGGATCAATTTTACTCACATCCTGAATCTAGGTTCACTGGTTTCCACCTATGTATTTAATTTTCCCAACACAGAGTTATGGAATGCAGGATTGTGCCAATAAGATATTTACATCTGCTAGGATTTGCTTATCACAGTTCATAAAATACAGATTGTAAATCATGTACATTGGGATACAGAATCTACAAATTTGATGGTTAAGTATAAGTAACCTACAGCTTGATGGCTCTCAAGATTTTACCCTTTATTCACAACATGGAGTTGGCTTCCTGGGACCTACATTCAGGGATGCTTATTTCTTCTCATTTACTCATTCAACAGCCATCCTATATGTAATCATCAACTATTCCATACACCGTCCTCTCCTTTCTCTCTGAATTGCCATTCAGTCAATAACTATTATATATTTTATTCCAAATATACCATATTTCCATAGTAGCGATTTTTCCGTCACACCAAGGATAACAACTAATGTAAAAAAGATGTATTACTGGGATAAGGATAGAAATAATTAGTGATTTGTGAAAGTTATGGAGATGCTATCTCTGCTTTAAACTAATAGGTACCCTGCCCAATTTTATCTATCCTAATAGATGTACGTTGCTTCTCAGCCTTTTGGCTAAGATCTAGTGTAGTACCTAATAGATGTGGAAATAAGTATTATATCATTTTATATTATTTGTAGTGTATTTATTTTATACTAAAGAACTAGGAAATGTAATGATTTACCAAGATATAGAGCTAATAAGTGGTGGAAACAGAATTTATGTTTAATCTACATACAAATCCATGTTATACAATTCCTTTCATGTAATATAAGCTTAGTATTTATTGAATTGATCTGCACACATAACAATAATTAAATGTGTGTTATTTATTATTTGATTTTTATTTTCACTGAAATTCAGTTTTATGTAATTAAAATGTTTATTAGGTACACTTTCTGTGTTCTGTTTCTGTGTTTATGCTGCAGATATGACAGAGCTCTCTCTCACCTCCTTCTCTTTCTCTCCTTTCTTTTCCTCTCCCTCTTCTTCTCTTTGTTTTGATCTCTGTCTCTCTCTGTCTCTCTGTTTCTCTCTCTCTGTCTCTGTCTCTGTGTCTTTGTCTTTCTCTTCCCTCTCCTTCTCCCTCTCTTTCTTTCTTTCCTTCCCTCTGTCTGTCTGTCTGTGTGTCTCTATTTCACTCTGTCTCTGTCCCTCTGCCTCTCTACGTTCTTTTGATATTCTAAATTTTAAATTAAAAAATATACATTCTTTGCAACTAACAATTTCTCTAGAATAAATGAACAGGATGAACATTGAAATTCACAGATTTTTTCTTCAAAGACTTTTACTGAGACTTGCTTATCATTATTTCTTTTCCATTTAACAAGCATGGCTGATAGTCAATTATTTCAGAATATATTATCTTAGAAAAATTAATATTTTCCTAGTGTGATGTTATGTCGAGCAGGAACATCTCAGCTTTTCCATGAATTTCACTAAAAGAATTTGTAAATTGAGCACTTAATTGTCCCAGGATTGTTATTATTTGTCCTTTGTTCTCAAAGAGGACCATGACATCAGGGAGAGGATGCCATAACATTCAAATGAAATGGATTTAAGTGAGGGAAGGTTGTGCAAAGTCACCTGACTCACTTTCCCCTCCAGAGCCACCTGAGATAGCAACTGGTGAATAAATGGGTTTATATGTTTATGATAGCAGCTTTTCACCTGCTGGTGTTTAGAGTGTCCTATGCTTCATTCTCCTTCTATCCAATAAACAGTGAGGAGATACTATATTTTGCATTTCTTTGTATCCACTATTGACTCAAATATCAAGTTTTGATTATATCCAGTATTTGAATATTAGTTCCTTGAGAGGATATCAATAATTTTGCATTTGTTTTCTCATCACTTACCACAATTCTTGGAACTTAAGCACTTAAGAAATATTCGTTGACTGACTAGCAATCTCCATTCTCATTCCAACACTTCTGTCCTCCAGCCAAAAAACCCTAGTTCCATAAAATGATGCTTGAAGTTAAATGATTATCACTTCTCAACTGAACTATCTCAATTGCCCATAATTGGGATTTCTGTTTAAAAATCTGTCTTTTCTCCCAAACATTTTCCACATATATACAAAAATTATATTCTTTTTAAAATAAAGCTTTTTATTTTCAAAACATATGCATAGTTAATTTTCAACATTTACACTTGCAAAACCTTTTCCCCTTCCTTCCCTTTACCCCCTTCCCTAGACAGCAAGCAATCCAATATATATTAAAAATAAACAATTCTTCTGTATATATATATATTTCCACAATCATCATGCTGCAAAAGGAAAACTTGATTAGGAAAAAAACGAGAAAGAAAACAAAATGCAAATAAACAACAAAGCATTGTCATTTTTATTATATTTGCTTGCCCTATCCATGAGCAGTTGAAAGTTTTCCATTTGGTTAGATCTGAGTTTATTTGTCTGGAAAGTGTTTTGTAGTTGTGTTCATAGAGTTCCTGATTTTCCTTTGGCAGATAGATTCCAAAATATTTTATACTATCAATAGTTATTTTGAATGGAGTTTCTTTTTTTACCTTTTGTTGCTGGATGTTGTTGTAATATATAAACATAATGTTGATGGAATGATTCTCTTCATTAAAAAAAAAAATTGCACTGTTCACCTGTCTCCATTTCTTCAGTGCTTCTATCACTCTTTGTAATCTTTCAAAAGTTGATGGCAATAATTCATATATCACATACATGACTACAATGTCTTGTAACTGGGATATTATTCTTTTTCTAACAAATTTATTTATTTTCAATCACATTGCTTTATGAATCATTTTGGGAGAGAAGAATCAGAGCAAAAGGGAAAAACTATGGGAGAGATTAAAAAATAGAAAAAATGAAGTGAATGTAGCATGCATTGATTTATATTCAGTCTTCTTAATTCTTTTTCTGCATGCTGATGTTATTTTCTGTCCAAAGTCTATTGGGATTGCTTTGGATCACCAAACCACTGAGAAAAAACAAGTATTTCATAGGTGTTCATCTCACATTTTTGCTGTTCTTGTGAATAATGTATTGCTGGGTTTGCTTGTTTTGCTCAGCATCATTATAGGTGAATCTTTCTGGGCCTTTCTCAAATCAGCTTGTTCATAATTTTTAATAAAAGAATAATATTCAATTACTTTCATATACCAAGTTATTCAGCCATTCCCCAATTGATGGGAATCTACTCATTTTCCAGTTCTTTGGTACCCAAAAAGGACTGCTACAAACATTTTGCACATGTAGGTCCTTTCTCTCCTTTTAAGATTTGCTTGGGCTACAGACCTAGTAATGGCATTGCTGGGTTAAAGGATATACACAGTTTTATATCTCTTTGGGTATAATTCCAGAATGTTTGGAATATTTCACTATTCCACCAACAATGCTTTAGTATCTCAGTTTTCCCATATCCCCTACAATATTTATCATTATTTTCTTCTGTCATCTTAGCCAATCTGAGGTGTGAGGTTCTACATCAGAATTGTTTTATTTATTTTTTTACATATTTTATTTTATTTATTTATTTTTCTCTTTTCCCTCCTACTTCTTTATAGAATTAGATAAATTTCTATGCTCCTGAATGATTAATTCCCTCTAAGAGGGAATTAGAGCACAAACTGAGGATATCACACTTCAGACAGTGCTCATCCCCTCCCTTTTCTCGATAGATTTTAACAAATTTTAATAATTAAAATTTAATATTTTTAAATTAAAAATTAATTTAATGTGCCTCTTCATGTGATCTAATTGTCCTATTGTACTTCCCCTTTCCCTTTTTTCCACTACACATCTTTTCTCATCCCTTAATATCTTTTTCTTTGATGTTATCACATCAGGGTTATTCACAACCACACCCTCAGACCATGTGATTTCACTCTCTGCCTTCTCCAGCTACAGATACGTTCTTAAGAGTTACAGATATAATTTTCCCATCTAGGGATGTAAACAGTTCAATCTTTAAATTTTGTTTACCTTTCTATGTTTCTCTTGAGTCATGTGTTTGTAGATAAATTATCTGTTTAGTTCTATGTTTTTTTTTTCAAAAGAAATGATTCAAATTCTCTTACTTAATTGAAGCTCCCTTTCCTGCCCTGAAAGATTCTGCTGCTTTGTCTGCTGGATAGTTAATTCTTGGTTGTAACTCCAGGTCCTTTACCTTATAGAATATGGTATTCTAGGCCATTTGATCCTTTATTGTAGAAACTGCCAGATCCTGGGTAATCATAACTATTGCTCTTGATATTTGAATTCTTTTTGTCTGGCAGCTTGCAGTATCTTTTCCTTGAGATTGTAGTTTTGGAGTTTTGGAGTTCCTTGGGATTTTCCTTGTGGGATCTCTTTCCAGAGGTGACTGATATATTTTTACAACAAATATTTCTGCCTGTTTTTAGAATATTGGGGAATATTTAGAATATTCATTTCCTTAATGATCTACTGTAGAATGCTATCCAGGCTCTGTTTTTTTGGTCATGGCCTTCAGATAGGCCAAGGATTTTTAACTTGTCTGTCCTGGATCTATTTTCCTGCTTAAATGTTTTTCCAATGAGATATTTCACATTTGCTTCCAATTTTTAATTCTTTTTAGATTATTTGACTGATTCTTGCTGTTTCACAAAGCCATTAGCTTCCATTTGCCCTGTTCTCATTTTTAAAGTGTAATTTTCTTCAGTTTGCTTTTGTATCTCTTTTTCCATTTGGTTAGTTCTACTTTTTAAGGAGTTGTTTTCTTCGGACATTTTTTTCCCTTCCTTTTCCAAGTTGTTGACTCTTTCATGCACATCTCTCATTTCTTTTCTCATTTTTTATTCTATCTCTCTTATTTGCCTTTTAAAGTCTTTTATGAGCATTTCCAAGAAGCCTCTTTGGGATTGAGACCAATTTATCTCACTCTCTGAGATTTCTTCTATTGACATTTTGTTCTCATCTAAGTTGATGTTTTCATTTGCCCTATAAGAAAATAGTTTTTTATAGTCAATCTTCTTTTCTGTTTTCTGCTCATTTTCTTTTTTTGTTTCCTTTTAGTTTTTTTTTTTTTTTTTAACTTTTAAAATGGAGTTCTCCTCCTGGGGTATAGGGAACATTGTCCCAACCTTCCTATGCAGCTGTGAGCCTCAGCTTTGAGCACAGCATACTCTTGTGTTTGCAGGGGGAGTTTTGCCTGCTCTGCTCAGGACACACCCTGGTTTCCCCCAGTTTGCCTCCTGAGCTGGGACTGGAGACTGCTCCTCTGCTGAGCCAGGACCAAGGGTCTCAGCTGCTAATCTGCTGTGATTGAGACCTTCTCACTGTCTTCCCAGAGTCTGTTTGACCTGGGCTGAATCCCCTTTTCTCCCCACTGAGACTGACCTTTCTTGGAGTTTTTCAGTCTGTCTTCAGCTGGAGAAGAGTTTCATTTCATCAGACTCTGTTCAGAGGCGGGTCTCAGGTGGTTTTTGAGGGAAACTGGGAGAACTTGATCCCCTATCTGACATTAATCCACCATCTTCCCTCCATCTGGGATATTGTTCCAGTAGTTCGGATGACACTATTTTGTTTGTTATAATTCGATTTCTTTTTATTCTCTCCTCAATTATCTGCAGGGTCAACTAAATCATTTGTTAATTCTTTCCTATGAAAAGATAATTTTTCTTGTCATAGACAGTGAAGTAAATTTAATGTTAAGGAATTCTACTTTTTTCTTAAAAATACCCCTGTACATGGAGCAGGAGTTCTTTCTTGTCTTCCTCTTAACTTTAACACAGATAACAGCTATCACAAACAAAATCATTTTTATTGTCCCTAAAAGTTATTACCAATTTTAGGTCCTTTTAGATATTAGAACTCTAGTCAATATTCTTAAAAGAGACTACTATTCAATTAAATTTATTTTCAGTTACTTCATTTGTTTCTATCTACAATTTTTAAAATGTGATTTGATTTATGAGTTCGCTGTGTACAGTTATTTCTTTCTTTTTTAAGGTTCCTTCTTTTTCCTTCAATGGAAACATTTCAACTTATATCTTCAAAATTTCTATATTTTTCATTCCTCTTAGACTTATTTGATCTGTTAAAATTTTGATCTGTGAAATCCTATTTATCTTTGCTTTGAACTTACAGAAAGAAATTTTCTTCAATTCTTGAGTACAAATCACATTATACCTGATTTTCCTTCTTTTTTCTTATTAAAAATTTCTAAGAAATGGTTGGTCACTTCTCTTTAAAGCGTTCATCCTTTATGTTAGTTTCTTTCTTTAGAATTAAGTTGCAAATTTAGCTTCCCCATATTGCTTACTTTAACGATTGATGAATGAAATCATCCTTTTGGAAATTCAAGGATTTTTATCTTTTTAGAAATTCTACTTTTGAGAGAAAGAGAACTCCAACAGATGCTAAGATAATTGGGATCTATTATCAATGCCGTAACATGATTTCATGCCAGATTGGTATTGTTTTTCCTGAATACTTTCTCTCTTGTTTCTTTTTTATGTTTTCTATAGTATATGAGAAGGACAATGACCTTTCTTCTTCCTCCACTGGGCTTTAATCAATCTGTTTTTTTTTCATATTTTATCTTTCATTGCCTCAGTATAAATATATATGAATCTACACATGCATGCATACACATATATGATATCATTCTATCATTCTGGCCTATTATTTAAATATTATATTCTTTTTTCAATAATGTGTGCTCTTCCATTTTAATATGATTTGCATTCCTCCAAGTCTCAAAGATGAATAACAAATTGACAACTATACCTTCTGAACTCTAGGGGTGTGTGTGTGTGTGTGTGTGTGTGTGTGTGTGTGTAAAATATCTGAGTCATTTTATTATTATTTTTTTTGATTATTTATTTTTCTCATTTCTGCCTTTCTTCTTGATTTTTTTTGAATTGTTATTCTTTCTTCTTTTATTTTTTGTTTTTGTAACAACTACTTTATAAAGCATCCTGCTTGGCAGATTTATGTCAGCATTTTGCCATTTATTTTTCAACTTATATCCATGAGTGTGTTGGTAAATATTTAATAACTGACTCTTCAGAGGGAAAATGTTCTGATTTGTAACATTTACCAATTTCCAAGGTATAAATGTGTATTGATACTGAGAATTTAATAACTGGCTCTTTTAAATCAGCAGGAACTGATTCTAGCACCTTTGTTTCCCTTGGTTATATTCCTCTCACTTCAGTTCCCAAATCTCTAGGTAAATCCATTTTGTTAGTTTATGTGAATTACATACAACCCCTTGACAAGACATAATTATTCTTGTCATTCTTTTACATTAAGTCACAGTCTAGAACCTCAAATGTATTCCCAAACAATTTCTTTGAACTAGTCTTGCTACCCACCAAAAAAAAAAACCCAAAACAACAAAATCTTTATTTTCTTAATGCTGCCCATCAATTCAATAAGAAGAAATGATAAAAACACCACCTCTATTTGTATGATCTTCAGCTTCTTTTGAAGGATTTCTTAATCCCTCCCAAAAAAGCTTTCTAGATTCCTTTCCATATTATTTATCTAATATAAATCACTAGAAATGAATAATTATGTATGATAAGTTTTTGTAACATTCTATAATATCTTCAATACATGATCTGAAAAAACAGTAGCCTGCTTTCTTTTTAATGTCAGGACCACAAATGTCTCCCCTGGCACTCTTCAGGACAAATGAGTTCAGTTCTCATATCTGTCATTTGCTATCTGTATCAGCTTGGACAAATATCCTAAATCCCTTAAACTTCAATTTCCATCTATATTTCCATCTCTATGTCTATAACTATCTATCTCTTTCTATCTACATAATAGCAATAAAACACTTGAATAACTTTCTCAAGAGTTGTCAGAAAAGTCTCTTGTAAATTTTATTTGTTGTTGTTCAGTCATGTCCAACTTTTCAATTGCTAAGACGTGTTATGACCCTCTTTAGGGTTTTCTTGGTAAAGATACTGGAGTGGTTTGCTATTTCCTTCTTCAATTCTTTCTACAGATATGGAACTGAGGCAAACAGGGTTAAGTGACCTGTCCAGAAGCCAGATTTGTATCATGAGGATGAGTATTTGAGATTACAAACCTAGTGTTATATTCACTGTGCCATCTAACTGCCTTGTAAACCTAAATGCATTATAGAAATGAAATCCAGTAGCAATAGCAATAGTTTTTACCCTGTGTGTGTTCATTATTTTTCTTTGTATGAGATGGGAATTGTTCTGTTTCTCCAACTTCCCCCCACCACCTTGAAAAGGTTGTTTTGCAGTGGATTGGGCTTAAAGAGTGATCAGAGATGAAAATAATAGGAACTGATTAGGTTTTGTGCTTAGGTCTGTTGAGTAGTAGACTAGTAGACTACCCAGGCATCTGGGTAGCTATTTCTTATCCAGACCTCCAACTTCATCTCCATATTAACCCCAAGATGGGGAGTCATAAATTATCTGCCATGTTCATGTTGACACAGACAAGTTCTCATCTAAAATTCCCATTTAATCTCTAAGAAATAAAGTGATGATATAGAGAAGTACTGGAGATATTCATAAAGATTTTGTTATTGTGTCTATTTGTATAGATAATGCACTGGAAGCCTGAGGAATTGTTTGGTATGCAACTAAATATACTTAGATCTAGAAAGTATTTTAAAGGTCATAAAAAATAATTTACTCTTCAGGGAAAGAGAATAGTCCACACTTGGAAAAAAGAATTAGATAGTTCTCCTTTACTTGTGCAGAGTTTAAAGTTTTATGGGTTCCTGTAAGGATTGGCAGGGTTTAGCTTATTTAAAGCATATGCTGGACTACTTGCTCGGTGAACAGAATTCTAAGTGGGCAAGCAGCATCATAAAGCATTCAAGGTACTCTTTGTCTCCAAGGTCATAATTATAGGAAGGACAGAGATAGTTCTAGTTCTGCAGGCTGTTTTTATCTCTAATTTTTCTCACTATCCCAATTTTTGATTTTCAACCTTTTTCTACTACATATCATCAACAACAAGAAATTATTTCAACAACAATCATTGAGTAATATTTGTGTGCAGATTCCATTTTCCAATGTTTGATTACTGTTTCATTGTCAATAGAAACTAAAATTTATGCCTCAAGGTAGCTCATCTCTTCCCAATCTGAATTATTCAAGTTAGGCAACTATATTTTTAGTAATGTGTGGTCCGTGATGACTGAGTATGCTAAGAAGATGAGTTTCTTATTAAAGTGGAGAAGAAAGGATTGAGTTAGTTGGATTTAACACATAAACATGGCATAGACAAAACTTAAATATGAATCATTTTGGGTTTTGTGCCAAGCTAACCTTAAGAAAGTTCAGTTTTGAATAGGCAGAAGAGAATCTGTCAGGAACTTACATGTACCCTTAGTTTGGTCAGTTTGGGAACAGATGCAGTGATGATGACTTGGAATCTCATTCTCCAGCTAGCCGATTA
This sequence comes from Antechinus flavipes, assembly GCF_016432865.1. Lineage (NCBI taxonomy): Eukaryota > Metazoa > Chordata > Mammalia > Dasyuromorphia > Dasyuridae > Antechinus > Antechinus flavipes. Next base: position 54,558,420 of record NC_067403.1, read on the forward strand.
TGTCAGCTCTGGTGTTCTATGACTGTTGTGTGGTGGGGAGCAAAACTGATTGAGTTGTGTGTCCAATTGATTCTGCTTCTTTTGTGCAATATGTCAAATAAATTGCATTTTTTCTCCAGCCCATTTAAATGGAGGATTATCCTGCTGTGTTCTTTTGGATCCTGTTCAGATTTCTGATTGCTGAATTGTACTACTCATCATAATAATTATCTGTGTAATAAGTTCACAATATGAATTGTTACAGATGGTCACATTTTCTATCACTGAGTAATCAAGCTTATTTGTACAATCGACTTGGTTTGAAATTAAAAAAAGGCAACATGTAAGTTTCTATTTGTTCATCAAATATTCTAAGAGATAATTTTGATCTGTTACATAACAGGTCACTAGAAATAAAATGAGATAATGCTAAAGCATTTCTCAAGGAAAAAAAAACACTCAACATATTCTATACAACTAAGTCTCATAGTGGGTGAAGCACCAGACTTGGAATCATGAAAACATGGGCTGAAATCTAGCCTAAGAACCTCTAGCTGTGTGGACAATCACCTAACCTGTTTGTCTCAGTTTGATTATATATAAAATGGGGATAATAAAAGCACCTACCTCCTTGGGTGATGACAAAAACATTAGATATTTTAAAAGTGCTTTGCAAACTTTAATGCTATGTAGATCTTAGCTGTGAATAATTAATATATGTTCTGGCTTTTTTTCTAATTTTCTTGTAACATTATCACTTGTCTAATTGCAATTGTCTTATCTGCCTCCCAATTTCAGCAAATGATTTTTTCTTCTTCCCCTATCAATCTATCAATCAATCCAAATCTGTGTTAAGTACTTATCATGCACTAAGTGCTTGGAGATACAAAAACAAAAAGGAGAAGAAAGAAAGAAAGAAAGAAAGAAAGAAAGAAAGAAAGAAAGAAAGAAAGAAAGAAAGAAAGAAAGAAAGAAAGAGAGAAAGAGAGAAAGAAATAGAAAGAAGAAAAGAGAGAGAGAGAGAGAGAGAGAGAGAGAGAGCTTACATTCTCCTGGGGGAAGACTACATAAAAGAGGAAACTGAAAAATGAGAAAAGGATATAAAGAGTCAGGGCAGAGAAGATACCAGGAATTAGGGTGGGAAAGTCCTGGAGAAGTCCAAAATTAGTGTAGCCAGATGAGAAATGAGGAGACATTCTGAGCTGAACTTCCTTAAATGGGGATTTCTGAGATGATGGTTCCAGTTTTCAATCAGAAAAAACAGATTGTAGTGATAGAATGGAGTTCTAAGGCTGATGTAATCCTACAAAGTGATAAGGTTCTTCCCATATTTCTCTCGAAAAAATAAAATAAGCAAAAAAACAAACAAAAAAGAGCTTCCTGAAACATTATGGAAAAATTGGAGAAGTTCCAAAATAGTGTAGCCAAGTGAAAAATGAGGATCCTTGGGTTCATAAATCAGAAAAATCTGTTTACATGGTAGAAGAGATGTAAATAGATTCTTATTTATCTTTAGTAACAAAAAATATTTTTGAGAAGAATTTTTTATTGATTTCTCTGAAAATGAGCTCCTATTGCTCCATTGTTTACTGAGCTTGAATCAAACTAGTCTGATGTTTTCAGTTTGGAGTTATAATAAAACAAGACACCCATTAACAAAATACTTGACCATAGATTGGAATGAATAGCAAAAAGAAAAAAAGGAAATGATATACCATTGATTCAGTTGAGCATCATTTCCTTTTTCTTTGTTTTTTCTATATTAATGTTGATCAAAAAACATGAAGGAGGAATTCTTGCTTCTTGTGAGATGACTTTGGAATCCATATCATTGGGTAGCTTAGCTCCTTGGACAATAAAATATGTTTTCAGTCCCTTTTAAAGCCAATTTTAGTCCATTATAAGTAGAGTACATGTTGCTAATTCCATCTCTTTCACTGAATCTCTCTCTTCCTCTTGCCCACTAAAAATGAACATTGACTATGACTCTAAAATTGATACTCTTTCCTTTTCCTTCTCTACTCTCTCCCTTGATGAGTTGATTTATTCTAATTACTTCAAAGATTGTCTGTCACCTCCATTGAAAAAAAATCTTAACAACTTTTTTTTTTGAAGTGCCATACTCCAACTGATCTCTCCATGCCTGAAAAAGTATGTTTAATCCAAACTTATCATTGTTAATTAAATCTGTTTCTCTTTGTGATTTCCCTCATTTCATGAATGTCACTGACATCACCCATATCCAGAATCATGGAATAATCCCTTTTCTTTGTCTCTCTTGCTTTCCATAATCAGAGACTTTACTATTTCCTTTTTCTTGTCTCTTTTGCATTCATCCTTTCTCCATTCCCACTGTTACCACCAATGAAACCATTAAGTTTCAGCTAATATGACATAGTCTATTGAAGTACCTCCCAATAAGTTTTACTCTGTCCCATTTGTCCTATGTACTCTACCTAATACTTCTTAATACAGGTTGGCTAGATTAAGATTTCACCCAGATAAAGAGGACAGACATAAAGATTGAGACTAGAATGGTTAATGAATCTCTCCAAGTTATATCAAGCTCTTTGGGTAACCTTATGTGATTAACCTTATGTGATTTCATCGTTAAGGGGATTTTCAAAGGTAATTGCGATTTACTTAACTTGAACTGGAGCATCCAGATCCATGATTGTTTGGTTGATTGGTTCTCCTTTATTTTCAGAGGACCAAAAGAGCATCTCTATGTTGGAGTCAAGGTACAGTTTGCTTGACTGGATGATCAGATCAATATGAACTTAGAATGCTTTACCATAAGTTGGGCACAAATAGTCAATAAAAGCATTTGAAGTGCAGATGTCCCCAAATTTATGTTTCTAATGTTTCTTTTGAGCCATCACATTTCTGCTTACAGGTACTCCATAAAGATGGGGTTCTGTGCCATGTGTCTCCCATGAATTACAATCTATCCAAAAATTCTTCAGAGAGAGTATTTTATTGTTTCTTCTGGCTTCTATGTGAGTGTTTGCCTTGTATGAGTTCTCTGTAAAATATTTTTTAAAAGAAAACATGTGTTTGACATTTGAAATATATAGCCAACCCATCAGAGTTGTGCTCGGTGGACTAGAGTTTCAGTGTTTGGTGTGTCAACTTGAGACAGGATCTCAGAGCTCAGTACCTTACCTTGCTAGGAGAGCTTCAGGATCCTTAAGACAGTTCAAATGAAGGGGATTCAGTTTACTGGCATGGTACAGGTAGACTCTCTAGATTTCCCAGGAATACAAAAATAAGATTAGAACTATGGCTCTGTAGACCTTTAGTTTGATAGGAAACCCTTTCTCTTCCATGCTTTCCTATGGGATATCCCAAACATTGAGCTAGCTCTGGCAATGTGTGGATCAATCTGATCTATATGTACATCCCTGAAAAGTATGTTACTAAGATAAGTGAACTTATCCACAGCATTTAAAATTTCTCCATCTACTACAGCTGATGGTTCTGAATATGGATAATGTTGTGTTGACTGGTGAAAAACCTGTTTTCTTGGTGCTAATTGTTAGATCAAAATTAGCACAAATAATATATAGTTGCTCAAATAGAGAATTTGTTGCATCTCAGCTTCAGAAATTGCAATGAATGTAGTATCATCTGCTAAAAAAAAATCCTGCACCGATTCTCCTTCCATTTTAGTCTTGACATATAGCTCTTTCAGGTTAAATAATTTACAATCAGTGTGGTAGATGACCTTGATTCTGTTTTTCCTCACTGAAGGCATCTGATAACATGTTGACAACATCATTCTGAAAAGCATAGGAGCATACATACCAACCTGATTTATTCCATTGACTAGGAAAGTGTGAAAGTATCATCCATTATCCAGAATCTGGGCAAGAATTCTATCATAAAATTGATATATAATACTGATGAACTTCTCTGGGCAACCAACATTTGAATTAATTTTCCCTGAGCCCTAAAGATGGACAGTATCAAATACCTTGGTCAGATCTAGGAACTATATGTACAGACCTTTGTTCTGGTTCTGGTACTATTCCTGGAGTTAAGAGAGAGAAGACACCATATTGACCATTCCTTGACCCATTCTAAAGCCACACGACTTCTGTAAATAGCCATCTTCCAGGTGGAGCATAAATGTATTAATGAGGACTCTAGCAAGGATCTTGCCAGGAAGGACTAACAGGCAAATTGTCTCATTTTTGTCACAGAACAATCTGTTTCCTTTTCCTTTTTAGTGATAAACAATGAAAGCATCATTGAACTTCTAGAGGATAAGCTCCTTTTGTCACATAACTTCCAATATTTCAGTCAGCTTTTGTATGAGCTGTGACTGCTGCCTCTGCCTTTCAAATCTCAGCTGGAATAGAATCATCTCTAGCCACATTTCCATATGAGAGGATCTAAACAACATTCAAAAATTCTTCGTTGACTTCACCTTGAGATATGGTCATATAGCATTCTAAAATTTGATAAACCCCCAAACTACCACTTCTAAAATAAGAACTTACTATTTGACAAAAATTGCTGGGACAAATGAAAAATAATTTCTCAGAAACTCAGCATAGACCTGCATCTCATACCCCATACCAAAATAAGTTCAAAAGTACATGATTTGCTGGTTGAGGATGTATTCTGATGGAAGTGGACCTCTTTGATAAAGAGAGCCTTAATTGATCAAAGATGGACAGAAGCAGCTACACCCAGAGAAAGAACACTGGAAATGAATATAAACTGCTTGCATTTATGTTTTTCTTCCCGGGTTATTTATACCTTCTGAATTCAATTCTCCCTGTGCAACAAGAAAACTGTTCGGTTCTGCACACATATATTGTATCTAGGATATACTGCAACCCATTCAACATGTAAAGGACTCTTGCCATCTGGGGGAAGGGGTGGAGGGAGGGAGGGGAAAAATCGGAACAGAAATGAATGCAAGGGATAATGCTGTAAAAAATTACCCTGGCATGCGTTCTATCAATAAAAAATTATTTAAAAAAAAAAGTACATGATTTGGGCATAAAGATGGATACCATAAACAAATTAGGAGAACAAGGGATAATTTACATATCAGATCTTTAGATAAGGGAGAAATTTATGACCAGAGAAGAAATGGAGAACATTATGGAAAGCAAAATGAACAACTTTGATTAACTTAAAGTAAAAAGATTTTGCACAAACAAAACCAACAGAAACAACATTAAAAGGCAATTACAAAACTTGGAAAAATCTTTACAGCGAGTACTTCTGATAAAGTCTTATTTCTATCTATGTATATATCTATAGCATAGCTATATATACATATATATGTATATATAATTTATAAAAATACAAGTCATTCCCCAATTGATAAATGGTCAAAGGATATGAATAATTTCCAGATGACAAAATTAAAGCCATTTATAGTTACATGAAAAAATGCTCTAAATTACTATTGATTAGAGAAATGCAAATTAAAACAACTCTAAGGTACCACTTCACACCTCTCAGATTGGTAAAATGACAGGAAAAGATAATGATAAATGTGGAGGAGATGTGGGAAAACTGGGACACTGATACATTGTTGGTGGAGTTGTGATATGAGCCAACCATTCTGGAGAGCAATTTGGAACTATGCCCAAAGAGACATAAAACTGTACAGACTCTTTGACCCAGCACTGTTATTACTGGGTTTGTATCCCAGAAAAATCACAAAGGAGGAAACATCCACATGTGCAAAAATGTTTGTAGCAGTCCTTTTTGTGGTGACAAAGAATTGGAAAGTGAGCAGATGCCCATCAATTGGGGAATGGCTGAATTAACTGTGGTAAATGAATGTAAAGGAATATCATTGTTCTATAAAAAGTGATGAGCAAGCTGATTATAGGAAGGCCTGGGAAAGATTTTCATGAACTGATGCTGAAAGAAACAAGCAGAACCAGGAATACATTGTGCACAATAACAGCAAGATTGTGTGTTGATAAGCTATGAAATATTTGGTTTTTCTCTGCAGTTCAAGGATTCAAGGCAATCCCAATATACTTTGGGTAGAAAATGCCATCTGCATCCAGAAAAAGAACTAAGGAGACTGAATGTAAATCAACACAGGCTATGTTCACTTCTTTTTTTCCTGTTCTTTTTATCCCTCCCATGGTTTTCCTTTTTGCTCTGAGTTTTCTCTCTCTCTTATGATTCATAAAGCAATGTGCCTTAAAAATGAATAAATTTACTATGATTGTAAAAAAAAAAGAGAGATATGGTCAATAGCTTTAGCACTGATTGATGAAGGTATGTTGTGAATGTTATAGAAGTTTTTAGACATCTTTCCAGAATTATTCCAATATCACTAATAATGTGTGAATAATTGAGTTCCTGCATATGTCTTTGTCTCATAAATAGCCCTTAGAGCATTATAAAAGTGCTTTTGATTCTCATAAAACTGAATTTCATCTGCTTTTTTACTGAGTCAAGAATCCTGCATCTCTCTAAGTTTTGCTTGCACTTTACTTTTGATAGATTTAAAAGCTGCCTTCTTAGAGATGAATGAAAAACCTTGTGGGTAGCCTGTCAAGTTCTCATTTTTCATTTACCAGCTTCTGAATTTCCCTATCATTTTCATGAAACCAATCTTGATGATTGCAAGTGTTCTGATTCAGAGGAATAAATGTAGTGTTGCATACCAAACCTGTAAAATCTCCCCACTTTTTTTTTTTTTTTTTTTGCTTCACTGTTGCCAACTGTGTGTTGGTTTAGTTTAACTCCAAGTTAGCAACAAACTCAGAGAAGTGCTTTAATCTGTTGATAATAAGTCTTGGAATAGTTATCTTCCCTTGGACACCCCCACACCTCCACTCATACTCACACCATTATTTATGTATGTGTGTATATATACATAATACATAATATGTAATATAATCATATTTTAAAATGTTTTATACATTAAATACTATAGAAATATGGCCACATGCAGGAACTCAATTATTCACACATTATTAAGTATATTGAAATAATTCTGGAAAGATGTCTAAAAACTTCTATAATATTCACAACATATCTTCATCAATCAGTGCTAAAGCTATTGGCCATCTCTCTCTTTTTTTTACAATCATAGTAAATTTATTCATTTTTAAGGCACATTGCTTTCTGAATCATAAGAGAGAGAAAACTCAGCAAAAGGGAAAAACCATGGGAGAGATAAAAAGAACAGAAAAAAAAACAGAAAAAAAAATTTTCATCTCTCTATTCATCCCTCTACCTATCACCTATCTAGCTATCTAGCTATCCATCTATCATTAATTATGCAAGAAAATGCACTAGTAGGATTTTGTATGCTATGGTATTGCAAAGACACCCCACAATCTTTAGATGTATTTTTAGAAGAACTGTTCCTACAATGCTGTGGTGACCCAGCATTCCAGTTTAAGTCATGATTGGAAGAATAATTCTATGGTATGCATATACATTCTTATGCTATATTTTTCCTTAATCATTTTCCATTTGATAAGCATCCTATTTCTAATTCTTCAATAATATAACAAATTACTATGTACTTAGAGATCACATTAGAATATAAAACATTTTCCTTTCTTTTTTACTCCCTTTGCATCTAAACCTAGTATTTGTCAATGAATTAAAAAAAAATTAATTCAATTTTATCAAAAAAATTTTTCCCAAAGCAGTTGGACTAATTCAAAGGTAAACAAATAATACTTTTGGCACACTTTCTTTCCATAACTCTTTCTCCATTTTAAAATTTCAATTTTTGTTATTTTAAAAATTGCCAATTGGATAGACATGAGATGACTTCAAAGATTCATTTTAATTTATATTTCTCTGATTAGTTATTTCAAGCATTCTTTCTCATAGCTTTTGATGGCTCATATTTCTTTCTTTGAAAACTTCCTTTTCATATAATGAACTACTTCTCAATTGGTGAATTAATTTTTTATTATATAATTATATTGATTCCCTTATATATTTTGAATACCAGAATTATTTTAAAAATAGTTATAACTAAATATTTCCCATTTAACTTCTTCTCTTCTAATTTTAGTTGCCTTGATTGCATCTTTACAAAATCTTTTAAATTTTCTGTGATAATATCTTCCTATGTCATGATCTCTTCTATATGTTTTATGATCACTGAAGTTCAAGACTTCATTAATAATCTTCCCATGACCATTGTAATAATCTCAAATTTCTTTCTCTGCATCTTTACAAAATCTTTTAAATTTTCTATGATAATATCTTCCTATGTCATGATCTCTTCTATATGTTTTATGATCACTGAAGTTCAAGACTTCATTAATAATCTTCCCATGACCATTGTAATAATCTCAAATTTCTTTCTCTGCCTCATCTTTATTTACTCTATAGCCAAAACATTTTCAAAGTGATATTCCCAAATCATAATAAGTCTGTCCATATTGCTTCTGTTCAATAAACTCCTTTGTCTCCCTCCTGTCTCTAGAATCAAATACAAACTCTATTTTTTAGCTTTGAAATTCCTTCATAACTGGCTCTCTACTGTTTTTCTGTGTTTATTATCCATAACCCCCTTTCATTCATTTTACCTTCCAGCCAAACTGACTTTCATCTTTGTACTCCACTTCCAGCCTCTGTACTCTAGCTCCTTCTCACTTCTTTTATACTTTTGTACTTTCTTAATTTTTTTTCTATGGGCCACCTCCTACAAGAGTTATTTCCTGTGACATTCAACCAGAAAATAGAGGCATATGTGTGTGTGCATGTGTATGCACATATGTGTAAATATATACACACATATGTGTATATATCTTATATAAGTATATATGTGTATGTATATATATACATATATATTTTTATTTATGTTTGACATTTCAGCATAATTTTCACTCCTTCATACTCATCTCCTACAACCCTAACACATCACATGTCCTGCCAATTCTACTCTACTCTTACAAAACCATCTAAATTCAGTCCTTTTTTGACATTCTTCTTATTGGTATCCTTATAAAATGTTCAATAAAGTTTTGTTAAGGGAGGTACTCTCAATGTGCTGGAGGGACATATCAGGAAAGGCCTTGTGTTGGAAAGATGGGCACTTGAACTGAAAGGGATTTCAAGACACAGAAGTAAGGGAAGATATTGGAGGGATAGAAGTCAGTCGATTCTTAATGAAGACAGAAAATATAATACTTTGTGCAGGGAAGAATAAGGAAGTCAATTTACTTTGTATTTGGAGAATATGTGAGTGATAGTAAACATGGTTTCATATTTCACACACAGAATCTTGATCAGACTCTCAGAATCTCTACATAGAAAGGAGTCTCAGAGACCAATGAGTTACACTTTTATTTTTGCAGAAAATTTACTATTTGATTCCACTTTTGATAATTTAAAAATTAAGACATTATCCTTTGTATCTAACAGATTTATCTTCCTGTCTTTGTCTCTCTCTCTCTCTGTCTCTCTCTCTTTCTCTCCACCTTCCCTTGTGTGGTCATAGCAATATTTTAATATTCTTTTGCCATTCACATTAAACTAGTTTTTTTCTTCCTTAAAAATTATTAAAACTGTGTTTGTAATTTGGCAGTTTCAAGGGACTTTTGGCTCCATCTCTTGTGATAATTTCCCCAGTTGCCTGAATTTTTTGGGTTGTGTGCACCATTCTGGGAAACTCAGAGAAAGCAGATGGACTTTGCTTAGCTGAAATAACTTCAAAGTTTTCAATATATATCCTTATTGAATATCCTTTCCTTGCTAAGACAGCCTTGTCTTGCTAGGTAAATCACCTTTTGTTTATTATTGAATGATTTAAGTGTCTCATTTCATTGCTAAAATACCAAGTAACTGGTCTGAATCAGACTAAGTCCAGAATAAACTTAATTATTCTTCTTTCTGCCTTCTGGGATCAAAACAAACAAACAAACAAACAAACAAACAAACAACTTCTCCTCTTCCTCATATGATGAACCTTTCACATAGTGGAGGAATGTTGTCATGTATTCTCTAAGCCGCCTTTTTTCCAACCAAACTGATACCTCTGTTTTATCCAAACTCATTCTTTAGATAGTCTGGATTTCAGTCAACTTCTTATGGTGATCAGTCATTTTCTTGATAATTTCTCTCTTAAGGTGTTGATTCCAGAAATGAACACAAGATTCTAAATGTCATCTGAACAGAGCTGAATATAATAGAATTGTCATTTCCCTCATACCAGACATTATGGCTCTTTTAAAGAAGTTTTTGTGATTTCTATGTTACTCTGCCATTCTGTTGCTCAAATCCTTTTCATGGATTGCTGTTATATATAGAATAAAATTTCCTTTCCCTAACATGACCATAAAGCCTCCCACAATTTGGTCCTAACCTTCCTTTATTATCTTTCCTCATGTGTTCTGAGCTTTATCTCCCACAGACATCTAGTCGCCAAATTGCTCCTCCATAATTGAGGTATATGCAAAGGGAGCTTAAATGCTTTGTCCAGGATCAAGCATTTGAGACTAGAGTTGAACCTGAGTCTTCCAAATTCCAGACCAATTCTCTTTTCAATGAATTATCTAGCTTTATAGCTTTAAAAGAAATTAGAGAAGAACAAACATGTCTACCTTTTTAAAAAATATATATTCATTTTTGCAGGCAAATGGGATTAACTTGCCCAAAGTCATTGAGCTAGGAAGTTTTAATGTGGAGAAACTGAGCAAGATACAGATTAGAGAGTATTTAATAATTCATTAAATGGGAGAGATTTACTGGGACCAAATGGATCCATGGTTTGGTCCCAGGGATGAATGAGACTATCGTCTCCAAGAATCCAGCAAACAATCAGAGTTCTCAATGACATGTATACATGTGGCTCAGATGCAGGGGGTAGACTGAGGCAGGGGCGGAGTCAAGATGCTGAGAATAGGATGCTGACAGGGTGAGGTGAGCTTCTAGAGAGGGGGATGACATAATTAGGGTAAACACCCCAGAGATGGGGAGAGGCATCTTGATAAGACAGTTTCTAATATTCTAATAGCTTGGGATGGGGAGAGGCATTCTGATATTCTAAAACCTAGATCTTTTATCCTTATCAAGTATTCTGATAAAGAGGGAGGGGAGGTTTTGCAGGACTGAGAAGCAGGGAAACAAGTCAGGGCTGGGAACTGATAACCGTGGCATAACGGTGTAAGTGTCTGAGACTCAGGTCCTCCTGACTTCAGGGCTGGTGCTTTATCCACTGTGTCATTTAGCTGCCCCCATTTTAATTAACTAATTTTTCATTCATTCATTTATTTTTAGTGTTCACTTATTTTATAGATGCAGAGAATGAAGAGAAAAAGGTTAATAATTTCTCCAAATTTATATAGTTAGTGAATATCTTTTTCAGCTTGTATATATCCTTCTATCTATTGATACTTTATACTTTGCTGTTACACTTTAAACTTGGTATTAAGCTCTTGAGCAGAATCTTATGCTATAGCAAAAAATGTGACTGATGTTCAGTCACATCAGACCCTCGTGACTCCATTTAAGGTCTTCTTGACAAGAATATTGAAGCAGTTTGCTTTTTTCTTCTCTAGCTCATTTCACAGATGAGTAAACTGAGGCAAAACATATTAAGTGACACATCCAGAGTGATAAAGCAAGTGTCTGAGGCGAATTTGAACTCTGGTGCTCTTAAGTCCACGTCTAACACTATCCACTGTGCTGCCTAGAGGCCCAATAAAGATGAAAAATTACACTTATAAAGTGCTTGCAGATAAAATAGCTTTATTTCTGTTATGTCATTTGTTCCTCAGTTTTTTTTTTAATTATCCCATTTTAGAGGAAGTTCTGTGGCACAGATAGGATACCAGACCTGAAATCAAGAGAATCTGAGTTCAAATCCAGTCTAAGACACTTAAAAACTGGACAAATCACTTACTCCTTTGCTTCAGTTCCTCATCTGTAAAATGAGCTGGAGAAGAAAATGGAATATCATTTCGATTATTTGCCAAGACACCTCAAATAGAATCACAAAATATTGGACATTATTGAAATCACTAAATAACAAATTATACCATTTTAAGACAGGAGAAACAGAGAGTTAGTGGCTGGTATACCCAAAATCACAAAACTTTTAAGTATCTGAGGCAGGATTCATTCTTGGGTTTAACTTATTGGAATAATGAGCCATCCAGTAAAGAGAGCAAATGAATTCAGGGTCAAGAAGAATAAGGCTCCCATCCAGCTTCAGATGCTTTCTTGTTGCTATTGTTGAGTTTTTCAGAAAAGTCTGACTCTCTTCATGAGAGTTTTTCTTGGGTCCAGGGTTACACAGCTCATAAGCATCTGAGGGCAGATTTGAACTAAAGATGAGTGTTCCTAACTTCATGTCCAGGACTCTGGGCCCGAGCAGGAGCTACTAACTGGCTTTTTAGGTGTTTAATTCTGTGTGACTGACTTCACCTTTGGAGTCTCACTTTTCTCCTCTATAAAATGGAATAATAATAGCATTTCCCTAGAGAGCTGATTTGAGCAACAAATGAGATTATATTTGTAAAACACTTTGTAAGCACTCCCTAAATGTCAGCTATCTCAGGATTGTTGAGTGTGGAATCTCCTGCCGTTTTCAGCACAGTGCTTCATAAGTGCTCAGGAAATGTTTACAAGATGTTTTGATTTATTGTTTTCATTCAGATTTTTATTGTTAATAATTGAATTATATTGTTATTTATTCATTCATCTGTAAATGTTCTTTAAGAAACACTGCTGTATTAAGGAGCATGGGAAATGAGAGGAAGAACAAATACTTATAAGGCAAAATGAAAAATCTTTTTATCCAAATCCTGTTGCTGTTACCGAAGTACCTGTAAATGGCATATACATCGGCTGCTCAATTTACAAGCATCTATCATCTGGCATATTTAATTGACTAGAGTCTTACAGATTACATTTAAATACAATTCCACTCAGGAAGAATTGGAAGGAGGGCAGCCTCCCAATAACTATCTATTGAGATAGTGCTCACAGCCGAATTGCCAAAGTATTTGGACAATGGCCTCAGTGTGCAAGGTGAGACATTGTTCCGGGGTCTTTTGCATCTGCTCTGGCCTAGTTGAAAGTGAACACGAAGAGCTTGGCCTTTCATCTGTTTCTGAATGATCTGTTATTCCAACTCTGCTGGGGCTCCAGAGAGCAGAGCATTCTCCGTTCTTGGATCTTTCATCCAGGAAGCCTTTAATTCAGTCTGTATCATAATAAACCCTGGGAGCTCCTGCATTTGGCTCTATGTGAAGGAGTAGCCTACCTAGGGAGAACATAGCCTCCCATTCATACACAAATTAAACCTTGGGGTTAGATCAGCAAGAAATTACTCTCTATTCAGTAGGTTTCTTCAGCAGAAAAATGAATGTTAAAGAATGGGCAAGAGAGGTGGCCCATTGAAGTAACTTTATATTCCTTTAAGTATTCAAAGCTCTTTGAGGTCAAAACTATTTATGGTTGCCTTTGCTCTTAGTTAAAAATGCAATATAAGCCTGTGGGAATTACTATTGAATATGTGTATGTATATGTGTATGTGTATGTGTGCATCTTTTAATAATGGCACTAAAGATTGAGAAACTCGTTTTTAAGAGATTCATATTTTTATAGACTATAGTCACAGACAGAATTTGAGTAGAATTTCTTTTTGATTTTATTTATATTTCAAAAAAGCACATGTTATGTAATATTTGGCTTAATTTGTAATCCTTCAGTGATACCATCATTGTGGTTCTTGTGGCTAATTATTCAGATTAGAATTCACTTATCCTGGACAGCTCTTACCCAGTTCCTCGTATAAATATGTCCGGAGTAGGGGGCAGTGATGTTCAATGTTCTGAGGTTCTTCCTAATATTCTCTTGACATCCTCTGGACATTTTATATAATTAGGCTTATCTTTATTATAGTCAGTTATTTCTTGGGTGACAACCTTACCTGCAAAATTCCTTCTTTTTAAAGGAATACGACCTTCTCCTGTGTCTCTCCACTGTTCTCTGAGTGGCTTTGAATTTTAATTATTCACAGACCATAATATTCTATGAGTAATAGAAAATGCCAAAGGGCTATGGGGTGTTTTTTTAGGAGCCTTATTTTAGGAGAAAGGTTGAGCTCTTTAAAAGAAGAATACAATTCCGAAGGGCTATTCTCCATTCTTCTCTTCCTGTTAAATTATCAGTCCATTCTAATGACAATTAACAATATCTGCCCTAGATAGAAAGATAGATAGATAGACAGCTGGACAGAGATAGATAGATAGATAAATAGATAGATAAATAGAGGGAGGGAGGAATAGGTACATAGATAGAAAGGATCAATGTGTGACCCATCAAATGTTCTTTGGATCATCTTCTACTTTAATTCTTCATTGATGAATCCCATATCTCATAACACTATATCATTGAATAAAAATTGGTATTTTACTACATAGATAAAAGTGTAATAGAAATATCTATCTATCCAATTATCAATTAATATACTTTCAGAGAGAACCTGGAAGAAATTTGCAATTTCTCACAAATAATCCAGCTGACTCACTTTTTGTTCTGCTGTTCAATTATAGTTTCAGCTCATTGTGATATTTGCAGTGTCTCTCTAACAGATATACAATAGTGGGTAGTTTTTAGTTCCATTGAACATCATATCATAACAGGGACAATAGCCACTTTATTGAACTAAATACTTTGAGTGACAAAGATCTCATTTATGATGCTCTGTGCTTATTCAAAACTTAATGCAGCTAGTGGGTCCTGGGCCTAGAATCAAAAAAACCTAATTTCAAATCTGGCCTCAGATCCATAGTAGCTGTATGACTCTGGGCCAGCCATATCACCTCTGGTTATCTCAGTTTCTTCACCTGTAAAATGGAAATTATAAAAGTTCATACTTTTCATGATTGTTGTGAGACTAAAACTTGGCACCTAGTAGGCATTCTATAAATGCTTATAAACTTCCCTTTCCTGATATTTTTAAAGTGTCATCTGAAAAGAGGGAAAATAAATCTAAGAACCTCATCATTTATATGGATTTCCTCTTTAGTTTGGACTTTAATATTCTTGTAAATAATCTGGGTAGGTAGAAGTATCTTTGCAAATTGGATTCTAAATAAATGTGTTCTTAATGTAAGAAACTCATCCCATGCTTTGAATCATTGCAGCAAAATAATTATATGATGAGACGATAGAAATAAGATGTGACATGGAGTGGATTTGTTGTATGAAGACATACCCACAGAATATAGAAGAGAATTGAGATGATTGTCTTAGATTCTAATAAAACAGAAGCTTCTTGAAGCAATGGATTGATTTTTGTTTCATTTTTCATTTTTCTTGTGGATTTTGCCATTACCTCTCATACATAACTCCCTGTAGGGTTAGAACTTCCTTCATAATTTGTATCACAACTATTTATTACCTATCATGCAAGTATTAGGAAGTTGTTTGCATCTCAAAGAGTTTATGAAATTAGTTTGTAATCACCAGCTAGAAAATGCCAGAGGAAAAATTAAAATCTGTATCTTTCCAAATCTGGACCTGGTCATATAGACACAATAGCACATTGCCTTTTATTTCCACATATATACTTTTATGACTTAAATTGAATTATCAACTTGACACTGGGTTACTGACTAGCTACAGATAAGGATGAACCTCTCAGTTAACCAAGTTGGGATATATGCATGCTATGGAAGGAAGGGTTAGCAAGAAGAATAGATCTGTTTCCAAATAGTTCCATCAAAGGCTCTTATAGCAACAACACTGATGGCCAAGAAACTTTTAGAAGAAAGAATAGGAAAGAGAAAGCTTTAATATACAGGTGCATCAGCTCCCGTGTACACGATTGTTTCTGCTCATAATACCTGTCCTTAACACCAAATCCCATTTTTCACATAATGTAATAACAACACTGCTGTTACTCGGTGATTGGTATTATGCAGTATGCTTGGAGATAAATGCTGTTATTATGGAAATCCTATTAGCAAGTCCCCATGTACAGTACATGCAGGCGGTACAGATTTATTAACATGCCCTTCCCGAGTTACTTTCTTGGAATTTTTTTAACCACCTATGAAATACTGTGCAATAATGTCATTAATAAACATATCTAATTGCAGTATGCAATCGTGAAGCTCTGAATGGCTTAAGAAGTAAGATTATTGTATCTAGGGGCCTCCAACATCCCTGTGTGTCCCCCAGTTTTTATACAGCTATATAGCAAGCAATAGATCATGAAAGTGCACAAGCAGGCAGTTAAGTTAATGAAAAAACACAGCCTTATTTTTTTTAATATAAAGAGCTGTCAGTAGATGGCAATGTGACTATTTTATACAACATTTTCCTGCCATATGGCACTTGAGACTTGAGACCGTTCACATTTGCTATCCAAATTACAGAACCCCACCCTCCCCATCCACAAGAATGCTTCAAGAGGCTTTTTAAAGGATTCTTTAAATAATTGATAGTTACAAATGAAAACCCTTGCCCAGAGTTTCCAAAAGTGATCAAAGTTGTTTTAATTTGCCATTGGTCAGATTTTAGTAAAAATTATGTCACATACTGTATCATCAATAACCACCATTTGCAGAGCCTTCATCTCAAGCTAAAACACTTTTAGTTGATCCTTATTTTAGTTGGGCCTAGGCACTGGGTCATAGATTGCCCAATAGACATTATTTATAATAAGATTTGGAGGAAAAGAAGTAGCATAGAGTTTTGGGGCTTCTGTAATTTTCCTTTTTTTGGGTCATTTAAAAAAATCTGTCAGTATAAAAAAAATGTTCCTCTGTGGTTTTAGTAGGATATTTTTTATCTTATGATATTTGCATTATATATTTAAAAAATAACATTACTCTACATCAAAGCTCAATTACTAATGCCTCGTCAAGGCCCTGTGGGGTGATTCTGGAATTTCTGCTTATGAATCAGGAATTCTTTTGAATTTAGAAAGTTTTTCATATATGTGTCCAGCAAAAGCTACCTTGAACAGTATAAAGAAAGGCATACTATGTAGATCAAAGGAGGTCTGCAATATTCTTCTTTGGTTCTGACCACCTCTGATGTGCTGTGTTCAGTTCTAGACATCCCCTTTCAAACAGAAGAAGTTAAGCAGCATCCTGAAATGAGTAGCCAGGATGCTGAGAGGACCAGCATTTAAAGGAACTCGAAATGTGTAGCCTGGAGAAGTGATGACGTGCCGGATATGGTAGCTATCTTCCAGTATTTGAAGGGCTGTCACATGAACTATAATTGATGACTGGAAGGTTCAGAAAGGCATATTTAGGATTGGAGGTTGAAAAACGAAGGGGAGGGAAAAAGCATTTGTTAAGTGACTATGTGCCAAATACTCTGTTAAGTACTTTACAAGTTTTATTTTGTTTGACTCACAACGGCTTTGTGAGGTAAGTGCTGTTGTTACATCAGTTTTGACCTTTGAGGAAACTGAGGAAGAATGGAAAGAGCAAGAGTTTTGGAGTGAGAAGACATGGATTCAAATACTGGCTCTGCTAATTAGTTGTTTGACAATAGACAAATCATTCCATCTTTCTAATTCTAAGGTCCCTTTTTTTTTTCAATGGGAGGAAAAAGTAGGGGAAGGGAACTTTACATATTTTTCTAAGGTATCTAATAATTCTAAAACTCATGATTGGGGAGCAGTTTGACTTTTTGTACAAAGATAAATTTGTCATACAATGCAATAAAATGAGATTAAAATATTCATATTTATAACACTTATGCCCTTTAAGGTCTAAGTCTGTATTTCCAAGATGTTATTTATTTGTATATATTAAAAACAATGCTCTCATTTCTCTATTGTAATTGGCAGTTTGGTAGTCACATGCTCCCAACTTCATGAGTATGTACATTTCTTTCACCTGAACAGATGGTGTCCTTTCCAAACCTTTTAAAGCAGGACCTCATAAATTCATCAGAGGGTCATGGCTTCGGTGACTTCTCCAGATGGTGTTGTGATTAGGTCAAAGGGTGCCAAGTCCTCAATCAAGAAAAGATACCTTTTCCCCCAAGAACTATCTTATAATCTCAAATTAAAACTTTCTCTCCCTTTCCTACTCCCATTTCTGCTCCTTTTTGAGTGTCCTCGCAAAGGGAGGACTGCTGGATGCTTCCATTTGGGTGGGCTTATCTCTTTGGCCATTTTTTCCCTCAGTAGCAGTTCTTGAACATTTAAGTTTTCTAACATGGGGAGAAAGTGGGGGTATAGAGGAATTATCAGTTAAGTTCAACTAGTAGTCTCCTTAGCTAAATGATTTTAGGAAAGAATTAAAAAATCTAAGGATATTGTCATATTGTCAAGATATAGGTTGGATAGAAAAAGGTACCCAGATCATATTCTAATGGGAAAGACAGAAAGCAAACAAATATGTATATATAAGACAAATGGAAAATAATCGAGAGGGAAGAGACAAAAAGGAAAAGATTTCCTGCAGAAGATAGGATTCTAGTTGGGACCTAAAGGAAGCCAGTAGGTGAAGATGAGGAGGGAGGCAGGAAGAAATGCCAGATAAATGAAATGTTTCCTCATGCAACAGAATGCATGTAACATAGGGAGTAACATAATCATAACTTCATTTTAAAGTCATGTGGGTGGCCAAATGAAGGACAGATTGGGATAGGAAGAGGTTTGAGATAGACAGCAGCAGGCTAATGCACTAGTTTGGCCCAAGTGATGGACCAGGTGATAGCCTCAGAAACAAATCCTGACATGAGACCGTATGTAGGGTGAAGAATCAAGAAATAAGGAAGAATTAATGATGTCACTTAGATTGAATGTTTGAGGGATTAGGAGAATGCATGCATTTTATATAGATTACTAGAGAATATAAGGTTGGAGAGAATTAGGAGAGAAAGATGGTGAGTTCAATATTGGACATGTTAAGTTTAAGACATCCAGCTTGATGTCTGAAAGATATATGCAGATTTGGAAAATGGTGATGCATTCTATATAGTGTTCTAGAAAATATAAGAGTTGGAGAGAATTAAGGGAGAAAGATGGTGAGTTCAATATTGGACATGTTAAGTTTAAGATGTCTACTGGACATCCAGCTTGACGTCTGAAAGATATGTGCAGATATGAGATTGGAGAGCAAATTGTTTAGCGTAAGATATATGGATTTGAGTATCATTAGCCTAGAGATAATAGTTAAATCCATGGCAACTGATGAGATTACCAAGCAAATATAAAGGAGAAGAGAAGATGATTCAGTACCTAATTCTATGAGAAAGCTTTGGTTAAAGGGAAAAATCTGGATAAGGTCCCAACAAAAGAAACAGAGAAGGAGCATTCAGAAAGGTGGGAGAAGAACCTGTAATTATCTTGTCCCCTACCACCTGCCATGTCAAGGTCACAATTGCACTGAGAAGAAATTGAGATCCCTGTGGCCAGATCTCATAATAATCCTTTGTATCACAAAGCTCCTTGTAGTAAAATAGGAAGTGACAGGACAACTGGTTTTTGCCACCCACATTTCAGTAAAATATGGGAAACTACTAGACTAGTTAATGAGCAATGGAGAAGATTTGAATGAGCCCATTACTGACTTCAGCAGGAGAAGTCTTGCCTCACATGGGTAGAAGGCTGGCCAGGGAGACCTGGCTTCAAGTCCTGCCTTTGACATATTACTGATTGGTTTTGTTACCCTTAACAAAAGACAATTTTTGGAACCATTTTCAGCAGCAAAATGGGAATTATTATAGCCCCTAAATTGTGAGGCTTAACTAAGCAATCAATAAGTATTTATTAAGCATTGATTATAGGTCAGGTTCAGAGAATACAAGTGCAACAAATGAAACAATCCATAGCATCTTTGAACTCACATTCTAAGAGAGGAGAGAACACATTACAGATACACAACATAAATCTGTTACATGCAAAGGTAGTTTTGGAAGGCATTAGCTAAATAGCAATAATATAGATAATACAGAAGATGATGCTTCAGAAAAATATTTAAAGGAAGAAAAAGACTCTTTGAGGAAGAAAGGAAGTATTGCATTCTAAGCATGAAAGATACCTTGAATCCAATCATGCTAGCCAAGGTTAAAATTATAATTATTAGCAAGCCTTCTTAGTTTGGGATGCACTTTTGAGATGGTGGAATGAAGATAGAATCCCCTTGGTGACTGACCCATCTTTGTTTGTCCCAAATTTAACAGGAGCTGCCAAAAAATTTCTGGAATTTGGACTGCTATCTAAGGAATCTGCAGGGCTAGAGAGCCACCATTCATTTATTTCTTAGACTTCTTAGATAGTGATGGCTTTCTGCTCATTAAGGCCTCCTCTACCTGTACTAGAAAGCGGAGGAAGGCAACCTCCTATGATGTGGGGGTGATGTTGCAAAAGCAGGGCTTATAGTACCCATATAATTTTGTTTGAGACAAGCCATTCACTTATACTCAGGTACTTGAGCACCAGAAAGGCAGAAATTTTCTCTCAGTACAGCTACATTCTTCTCCATTTTCTCTCCTCTGATTTGTGCTTCATGACCACCATGGTACCAGGTAGCAATTTTCACTAGCTGTAATATCCTTTCAATGAGTGTCAGAAGGATAATGTTCTTTTGTTCAGAGCCATTGACAGGTCAAAGCTATCTTCCATTTCTCCTCAGAGTGATATAATTGGGGGCTGTCCCTGAACCACTAGAAAGATTAAGTTTGCTCTTCTGCCTTCTAAAAAACACAGGGTTATTCCAGCCCCCTACCTCACAGCCCCCAGGGGAAATCCTTCTGAAGAAAACATTGCCACTCATCCAGTGCTGCTTTCCACTAACACATTGCAATATCTGTCCTTCCTGTCTCAAAGAAAGGACAGTGGCCACCCTTTGGGAAAGTGTCAGGGAAGAATATATCAGGTAGAAGCAGTAGATGAATTAATACATAGAACCTAAAAGAACAACTTTGGACTCTTAATCCAAGCTACAACTCCTAGTTCTGGAAAGAACATTTCTTGAGAGATTCGCTTATAACCTGCCTCCACATTCAAGCAATACCAGTTTGGCACCTGT
Organism: Antechinus flavipes; assembly: GCF_016432865.1. NCBI lineage: Eukaryota > Metazoa > Chordata > Mammalia > Dasyuromorphia > Dasyuridae > Antechinus > Antechinus flavipes. Next base: position 54,579,374 of record NC_067403.1, read on the forward strand.
CTTGGGGTGAGGGAATAGATTAAAGCGAAGAATCTGAATTAAATAAGACTATTTGAAAGGATTTTTTTTTACATTATTTTTGTTTTAATCAGCAAAAAATTGTACTCTTTTATCCATTACCAAATTTAGAATAAGAAAAAATAATTACAAACATGTATTATCAATCAAAATAATTATCCATATTGGCCATATCAAAAAAGAAAAAAAAAGCCTCATTTTGAAATCTGAGTCCCTTATCTCTCTCTTGTAGTTAGTTAATATATTTTCTCATTAGCCCTCTGGAATCATGGTTGCTCATTTTCCTGAAAAGAGTTGCTATTTTTTTCCAAATTTTCTTTTGTCATCATCTGATGCTTTTCACTTTAGAATCAGTTTATACGAGTTTTTCTAGGTTTCCCTGAAGATACCCCTTCCATTATTTTTTACAACTTGATAATATTCCATCATATTGATATAACAAAACTCCATTCTTCATTTTATGGACACCCCTTCAGATTTTCATTCTTTGACACTTCAAAAAATCCTAGAAATATTTTTGCACATCCTTAGAATTGTTTTCACTAAACTCTTTTCTGAAACTACCGTTCTACCATTTCCTTGTTGAGTAAGATGTATTGTGGCAACCAATCAAAAGAATGTATTCTTCTCTTTGACTAGTTAAGATGACATTAAAATTCAAGTGAATCACCCACTTCACAACCCCACCCTCCTTATTTTCAGAGATGTCTCCTCCTGCATATTTATTATGTGAGAAAATATTCCCTAACCTTTATTCTCTTCTTTTCAACCATCTAATGTATTCTTCTTTTATACGACCATTCTTCTCTTAAAAATATTAAGTCATAATCCAGTGACTCACAGGCCTTCTTTCCAAAGAGACTACTTCCAACCTTTGTAATGAAGGGATCAGAATTACCTAAGTGGCCAGGGGATTGGGTTGACACATGTCAAGGACATGTTGAGGTGACTGCTATTAATTAAATACAAAGGATAATGAACATTCATTGTTGATAAACAAACAGAGATTCTAGGTGAAGACATAAAAATGGAGAAATGATAATAAATTATTTTTCAAGAAAGAATCATTGAGTCTAAATGATGCTTTTGCTCATTTATACCCCATTACAGAGACTTGGAGAAAGGAAACAGCAAACTTAATTGAGATCTTCCAAAGAACGATAGGATCCTAGCAACAGAGGTCACAGCAGGATGAGGCGAAAACTTTCACAGATAAATATGGCTATTTTTATTGCAGCTTTGAACTAGATGGGAATATTAGAGAACAATATAACAAATTGACAAATGTGGAATTAACTTGTCACAAACCAAGCCCTAAGGAAATGGCTTAGGGATAAGAAGGGAGAGACAAATCTGGGGGCTGTCCCGGATCCCAAAACTAATACCTAATTATTCCCCACTTCTCTTTCCTGAATTTTTCCTATTTGGAAGCAAAGGATCCCATGAAACAATAAGAATGTGGGTCAAAGATGAAAAATGCCCTGTTGTTTTAGATACGAATCTCAAGTAACAATTATATCCTTGTGATTCTGTGAAAAGCACTTGTAATGTAGACTACTGAATTTGATGTAGGAGATAGTGAGACTGTAAGAAAAATCACTTCTCTTTGACTTACCTTAGTGTGAGCTATGGAAAGCAATTGGAATTAAGTGACTTGCCCAGAGTCACACAACTAGTAAGTCTCTGAGACCAGATTAAATAAAAAGACCAGAGAAGAGTAGGAATTGAACAGCATTGTTATCTAGAATCTGGGTATTGTTGAAGGTTGGACTGGATCTAATTCAAAAGACAGTTTTACTCAGTTTGGCAATAAACTGGGCCTAAAACATCAGATTTACACAAAAAAAGAGCAAACTGGTTTCTTCTAGGTAGGTAAGGTGTTTTTATTGTTATATTTTTTAATAAAATCCTGTAAGGCTAAAGGATTAGGTTGTCACAAATAAGCTTGTTGTTTTTTGGATCCATAGGGGAAGACTAGTAGTAATAGATGAAAATTTCAGAGGCAAATTTAAGCTATATCTAAGCAAAATAACCCAACATATGCCATGTCTGATAAAATTTGTCTAATTGTATAGCTTTCTTCCTCCAATCCTCCATCTTTCTGACTCCAGGGCCCTCCTCTATCCACTGCCCCACTTAGCTGCCTCACATTTAGTTCTTTATCATTTATCTTCAGGAAACTTCTCACATCACTTCAAATTCGAATACACACATGTAACATTGGGTGAGGGAATTGTCTTGTGAATCTGTTAAGTGATTTGTTATCAATAATTATTAAATCAATTGGCTTATTCAGAAATTTTCAAAACCTTCTCCTCTAAGTAAAACAAACAGAATTTCAGTTTTCTTTGTGAATGGTTCATATTTCTAACTCTATATTTGCATTTAACTGCATGTTTTTCTCTCCTTAATAATTTCTGTTACCATTATCTATTATCATTAGCAATGATAATGATAGTAATAGTAATAATAGTAGTAACAATAGCATACTAGAATGCTTCTCTTTGTTTTAGCCTACCAACAAGTACATTTCATTGTAAAGGTCAATATAGTCAAATAAAACAAAAGCTCAATGATTTTACCCTTTCACTAGCTTATAGTTTCTGGATATCAACAATAACTAGATATTCAGTTCCCAGAGAAGAGTAGGAATTGAACAGCATTGTTATCTAGAATCTGGGTATTGTTGAAGGTTGGACTGGATCTAATTCAAAAGACAGTTTTACTCAGTTTGGCAATAAACTGGGCCTAAGACATCAGATTTACACAAAAAAAGAGCAATCTGGTTTCTTCTAGGTAGGTAAGGTGTTTTTATTGTTATATTTTTTAATAAAATCCTGTAAGGCTAAAGGATTAGGTTGTCACAAATAAGCTTGTTATTTTTTGGTTCCATGGGGGAAGACTAGTAGTAATAGATGGAAATTTCAGAGGCAAATTTAAGCTTTATCTAAGCAAAATGACCCAACATATGCCATGTCTGATAAAATTTATTTAATTGTATAGCTTTCTTCCTCCAAAAAGACTGTCAATCTTTAGAAATCAAGGTTGGTCAATGCATTGATTTAATGTTTTGTTGTTTTAAAATATTGATAATTAGAGAGTAGTGGATTCTAACACTTGGAAGTATCCAAAAGAGGAATGAAATGCTTTGAGAAATAGTCACTTAGACAGTTGACAGGATGCCTATTAAAAAGTATTTTTATGTAGCAACAGGCTAGACTAGTTGACTACTGAGGTCTTTTATGTTGGACAATTGTGTGATTGACTTTGCTCACAGCTTCCTACATCTCTTCCTCTTGATTAATGAGAAGAATGGAATATTTTACTCTATCTTTCTTCATCTGCAAAACTGCATAAGACACAAATGCTGGTACTTGTTGATGGAAAGTGTGTGTGGGAAACTGCAAATTAAATACAGCTCTCCACCCAATTTTTCTTTTGCATTGAATCAAAAATATTCATTGAATACCTATTGACATCTGAAGTCTTGACTAGTTGTCACAGGGAATTTTTTTTAATGATTCTAGGATATTGCTTCAAATATTACCTATTTAGGATTTAAGACTTCACTTTGACAATCTTCAATTGACATAATTTTAAGAAAATAAAATCATTGATTTGTGAAATGAAGTGGATCCTGGACAGTTTATTTCTTTCATTTAGCCAGAACTATATTTGAAACAATCCCAGACCTGATTATCTTTGAGAATGATTTTTCTATTGATTTAATGATTTAATCATTGGATAATCTAGCTAGTAAGATATAACATGCTGCTTTTCTAGGAGATAGATGACTAGGAGATAGAAAGCAATATTATGTAATGGAAAAATGGCAAAAATGCTTCTTGGCAATCAAGAAATAGTATTTTAGTTTTATTTGTGAAAATGTAAATGTTTTAAACTTTAAATATGTGAAAATGTAAGTAGTCAATATTTTAGATATTTAGATCATTTGATACTCATCATTGTTTTTCTTTTCTTTCTTTTTTTATGTGGCTCCAAGAAGCTGCAGCATGCACACCAAACTGTCTCCACATATGGACTAAACCAGGTTGAAGATAACCGAGATTCCGCAAACCCTTTGTGAAGTGGGAATATGTCTACATTGAACTTGTGAAGATTTCCACCAGTGGAATGGACCGATGAGAACAATTTGGTCCAATGCCCATCAAGATAACTGAGAAAGGAGTTAGTAAAGTAGTTAGATCTTGGTCAGGCTTCAGACAAGCCGGTGTTACACACTGCATCCCAGGCCAATTTTTATGATTTTTTTCCTGCCCTTGAACTTCAATGTCCAGTGACTTTGAGCATCTTTTTCTGTTCACAAATTTCCTAGAGACAATTTTATATTACTTCTACTGTGTGTAATAACTAGTAGATAATTATAATTTACTTTTAGGCTATATTTTCTTTTTAAAGCTTTATTTTGTAAGACAACTGAGTTGTGATTATTACACATATATGTATATGTGTGTGTGTGTGTGTATATATGCGCACACACATGCACACATGTATCCACTTTTTTTCTTCTATCACTTTATTTTCCAGACAACTAACCATGAAATGAAGCTTTATCCCTTATGTAGTAACTTTCTCAGTTGAGGATTCTTTGGAATAATCTCAACCCTCATTAACTAGGGAATGGGTCCACTTATCTAGATTTTGCTTTATTGCAATGCTTTGATTTGATATTCAGATATTGTCATATGAATACACATTGCCTTACTGTGTTTTATCCCCCATTCTGCCTCAGAGAATATAACTTCATCAGGAATAAATTTTCATGGTACAGAACTAAAACTTTAATAAGTAGGGATGTTTTTCAAATCTGTAGCTCATTGATGGGCAAGGAAACAGCCAAGTATTAGTATAAAAAAACTATTGCTTTCTTTTCCCCTCTATTTTAATGTTCTATGATCATGAGAGGAGTGACTGAAACATCTAGGTCTCTCTGAGGTAGCTGAAACAGGGGAAAGAGAAATATGGACTGGAGGTTAAATATAAAGGTTCATCTCCTTATTAGAAGCATTATAACTCTTTGAAGGCTGTGGGGTGAGACTGGACCAGCTTCTACAAGATCCCAATGACTCTATTAAAAAATTCAAATAAGTTTTATTATGTATTGCCTTTTTTAAAAGCTGGCATTTTATTATCACTGATCTGATCCATATTGCCCAGCTCTTTGACAGCATAATTTTGACATGATTCTGAGCTCCCAAGGATCAAAATGCAGGAAGTCACTATTTTTGATCATATCCAACCAATTTTTTTTTTTTTTTTGCAGTGGTTAGGACATGGTGGTTCTTCTGACTATATTATAGGTTCTTTTTGGAAACAGCAGGAATTTAGTAACCTAAAGGTTTATATCCCAAAGCTAAGAAACAAGTGAAAAGGGCATTGCAAATTATAACTGAAGTTCTCAAAAAAGAGAAAGTGTGGGGAGATGGCAACTATTTTCATTTTCTATTTTTGCATCTGAAACTTGAATGTAGTTAAAAAGGAAGCATATTTGCATGAATAGCATCACCAGAAAGCTACTGATATTCATATCTGAATCAGATATGCATTCCACATCTAATATTTACATTGCAATTCCATTATTATTGTGGAGTTTTACATTATTCATTTTAAAGGTCATTGCAAATGTGGAAGCTAGAGTTTTTTATAGACTCCATTCTGTATTATTGAACTCCCTTCCACAAAGGTAAAAAAAAAAAAAAAGAAACAGGGTAACACTGGTGAGAATGGGAGGCTCACTGCAAATATTCTATGTGGCCTAAGATTGAACCTAGTTCCAGAATTTGGTATAATGGCTATTTTTTTTTAATGTTATCACTTTGTCTTCTCTGGTGGTGAAGTGGGAGAAAGAATATCAAATAACTTATGCTTATTGGTTAGTAATTTGTAGAACAAAATTTAGTTTTGAAAATTGGTCAGTGCAAAAATCTCTTATCCACATGGAATTTGTAATCCAGGTGAAGAGTTAAGATATAATAAATGAATAAAAAATTAAATATTAAAGGAACTAATTAATATTTTCAAAAGGTAAGAGGTAGCCCACTAACTCAATTCTAACCATGTCACTAACTTTCTTGAAGATCTACTGGTTAACTATTATTTCTAGTACAAAAAACAAATTCTTTTGTTGGTCATTTGTCTGTTTCTGGGCTTTATTTCTAAGTTTATTTCCCAGAATCCCTTTCATATATTCTAGGCAAAAGGATCTATTTTCTATTTCTTGTATGTGGTGCTCAGTTTCTAACCTGTGCAATGTTTTCTCTTCTCACATTCAGCTTTTTTCAAGGGTCATTTGAAGTAACAGTTCCATTTTCTGTTCAATCCCCTTGCTCTCTCTTCCCCTTGCAAAATCCCTTTGTTTTACTTTGGTTAAATTTTATATACATTACATTATATGTAATAAACATTATTATATATATCTCAACAAAATAAGTCAATTGAAGAGAGAAACTACTTCTTCTTTGAATCCTCAGTGAGTTCCTTAGTTTCTAGACCTTAAGAACTACTTTATAAATGCTTGTTGAATTTAACTGATGAATTGTATGGACCAGAGTTATAGTTTGAGTATGGAAAAAGAAAAGATCAGGAGAGAGAGAAAAGAGACAGAAACAGAGACACACAGAAAGAAACAAAGATAGAGAAAGACAGAGGTAGAGAGACAGAGAGAGCTGGATCTTAAGGTCAAATAGGTAAAAAGAAAATTGGATAATATGAGTAGTTTAGTTTGAGGTGAAATTTCAGGAGAGAAAATATGCCAAATGATAGGTTAACTGTATTGCAGCCAAATTATGAAGAAACTTGAATTCAAGGTAAAGAATATTTGACTTTATAGGCAGTAGGAATCATGGAATCATCCCTGAATGTTTTGGAGCAAGAAAATTGGTGTTTAAGAACTGGCTTTCTGGGGGGAAAACAAAAACAAAAACAAAAACAAAATTGTATGTAAAATATACAGTTTTAAGTTTAGTTTGCACTATTAATGTTTTCTTCATCACTTTCTTAAGTCTAGGCAAACAGCAAAACTATATAAATTGAGTCCATTTTGAAGAGTTTGATAATTTCTTAGTTGTAAATATCGATAGTGAAAATTTAACCATTGGCTCCCACAAACTCTTTAGGGTTGACTCCAGCATACCCCTGTTATCTTGTCATTGCTTCTATGAAGCAGGTAGGATTTTTTGAATTTAGAAATTCTGAACAGTGATAAATAAAAGCTGAGCAGGCATCTGCACTGAGGTTGACACGAGTTTGGTGAATCCCCAGAAATAGGGGGTGAGGGATGATTATCTTGCCTAAAGAAGAATAAACTTTCCCAGGTTGGAAAATGAAATTAGCCAAATTCCTGTATTTGGGGTTGAATCTAGGAGTGGCTACTCCACTTCCATTCTAGGTAATTGAGGAAGACCTAATTCAAAAAGAATTTTCCACTAAAAAGGAGTATGACTGGAAGCAAAAGATGAATTAGGTTAGCATGATAGGATGGGAAAGAAGAGAAAGAAGAGAAAGATACGAGACAGATTTCAGCGGAAAACTATAGGGCCAAGGGACAGAGAAGAGTGGGAGGTGACTTTAAAGTATCCAATTTGAATAAGTAGAAGAATTGTATACATCCAAAATCTCCTGCTTCCATTTTTGTATAAAATTGTCCCACATGAATGATGTGGTAGAGGTGGAGAGGTGACTCTTACGCTTGCCAAGGGCAGTACTTTTGTACTTGTGCCATGGATTTCTCCAGTAATAGGATCTATTCATCTATCTTTACCTCTTTCTGTCTTATTTTCAAACTCTACACATTCATATTCCTTATCCAATGTTAACAAATGTGTTTGGATTGACCTGATTCTTGACAAATCCTTCCCTCATCCTATTATACTTCCATGTTATCTTGCTTACATTTCTGCCAAACTCTTCTAATAGAAATGACTATATTCCCAATCTCTCCTTTCTCAACACTTTTCAACTTCATCTTGTACTTTCTGGTCACTTCTCATTTTCTTATGCCCTCGTAAGTTTGACTCTATCACTGGATCGAAACTGCTCTCTATAATCATGTAACTAGCAAAAGTTAACAAAAAAATAGATTAAATGGCTATTATGCAACACTGCATATAATTTTGTTTTTTTAATTGATGTCAGTAAAGTTTTCTAGTATCAATTCTTCTTTTGCTTTTTGCACATTTTGATACTTTACATCATATCATCCCATTTTAAGTCTGTTTTTGTATCCTTAGGATCCAACATAGTATCTTACATGAAATTTACTCCAAATACTTATTTCTTTTATTGGATAGAATTGAAAGAAATTCAGACATTATGAGATTCACTGTTAAGTTCCTAGATTATTTTAAATCACACAGGAAGGAAGTAATAGCACAGGGAAAGCAACTAGGAAGTAGAATGGATAAAATGTGGGGTTTAAAGTCAGGAAACTTGAAGCCAAACCCATACATTTATTAGTTATATGATTCTGGACAGAGCACAAATTCTGTTGGTTTCAGTTTTCTCAACTGTTAAGTGGGGATAATATGAAAACTCACCTGACAAGATTGTTCTGAGGATTAAAAAAGTTGACATATGTAAAGCACTTAGCATAATGTCTAGCATATCATAGGTTTTTCTTCCTTCTCTCTATTCTCCTAAATGTTTTTGTTGGTATTTAAAGTGCTGCTGTTGGCATTTTGTTGACATTAAAAAAGAAAAAAAGACTATTTGAGTTAGTCACATCAACCCTGTAATTTTCATCTATTTTTCCACTCTTTATTTTAAAAATCATAATCCACCTTGGAGGCAAGAAAATAGATGCCTTTTAAAAGCTGTACTAAAGTGAGAGCCTTAGATTTAATGCCATGAGGAATAACAAAAATTTAAGAAGGAAAAACATAAAAAAATATGAATAGCATAGTTATAAAAGGTAGCTCAGATTGAATGTGGAATTTGGATAATATCTGGAAAACACTTATCTGAATAATTTTTGACCAAATATTTCTTTTAGACAACAACAACAACAAAGAGAACCAGATTTATTGATGGGTGGAGCCATAGAGTACCAGAAACAAATACAATGATATTCTGGCCACCTTTCCAAACAAAACAATAAAAAAAAAATTTTTTTTTTCAAGCAGTTCTACAGAGGAAAAAAAAAACCATCAAACTAAATCCAAGAAAAAAATGTCAAAATGAGGCATTTTGTTAATTCCTGGTCAGCATAAGGAAATAAACAGAAAGATCTATGGATACTCTGGATGAGGTCAGGCTAGGAACACCCTAACCCTGTGTAGGACACAGGAAAAAATGACAATTAGGAGTTTTGCTTGATGTTACTATTGCCACAGTTTTAGGAAAGACCAAAAAGGGGACCTGCATCATGGGATGGCTTTTGATGGTAGGGAATGGTGGCCAGGCTATAGATTATGAACCAAGAGTCTAAGTTCAGAAGCAAGGAGCAGCGGTGTGGCTTGGCCCTAGCCACAAAGGAGAATTTAAATTCCAAGTTTCTGGCCTCGTCTGAGATATTTAAATGAATAACCAGGACTAGAATTCTAAATCAAAGAGAAACTTACAAGTCTGTCACTTTAAATCAGCAGAATTTCTGAGATAGCTGCTTTGTCTGAGTCAGAAGCAGTCTCTTTGCCAAATCCAGATCAGGAATGTGCAGAAATCAGACAAGGGGAAAGCAGTGATCAGATTTTGCCGCAGATCACACAACTTTGGGAGCAATGAGAATTTACAGTTATCTGTAAGGACCTGAAATAAAATAGTACTCAATACCCCAAGAAATTCACAACAGGCCCCATATAGACATTCTAACCAAAAATTCACAGATTTGTCTTAATCTCATATAAGTAAAAAAGCAGACCAGAAAAATGATAAAAAATACTTAATCCCACCATAACAAGCTATTATAATTATAGGGATGTTTGAGACAGAAACCCAGAAGAAAAGAATAATTCTAACATTTCCATATCTAAAATTTCAAAGAAAAACATAATATGGGAAGAAATCCAATTAATTCCTGGAAGAGATAAAGCAATTTTAAAAAAAGTATTAAATGTGTTTATAAGTTAAATGAGAAAACTAGAAGAAAAATAGAAAAGAACAATTGAAGAGGGAATTAACATCTTGGTATGAGAAACAAAACTTTGCTTGTCCAAGGAGCAAACACTCTGAAAATTATAATGTACCAAATAGAAGCTAATGATCTTATGAGATGAGACATATTGAGACAGTCAAAAGAAAGGAAAGAAAATAGAAGAAAATTTAATGTAGTTCATACCTCAAACATCTGACATAAAAGATATCACAGACAAAATAATAAGCATCATTCGACTACTTGAAAGCTATGATCAAAAAAGAACTTAGAAATCATATTTCAAGATATCACAAAAGAAAACTATCTAGGCCTCTGAAAACCAGAAGGCAAAGCTGAAATAGGAAGAATCAATCAGTCATTTTTCTAACATGAAACAAAAAAAATTGCCAAAATAATAACTGGCATAAACATCATAACCAGAATCCAGAGCTTTTAGGTAAAAGAAAAAATGCTGCAAGCAGCCAGAAAGTAAGAATTCAATTACCAAAGAGCTACATTCAGTATCGCATACTATTTAACAAGGAATGTTATAAAGGAGCAGAGAGCTTGGAATATCATTTTCAAAAAGGAAAGCAATAATTTAGATGTAGGCTTACATTAAGAATAATTTGCCTATATTAAAAAAGAGTATAGTACCACAGGGTAAAAAATGGCTCTTAAACTAAAAGAGCAAGCAGACATGGTGAATGTAAAAATTGTTTTAAGTCACTATTTTGTTGTTCAGTTTTGTCAGTTATATCCGACTTTTTGATACTCCATTTGAGGTTTTCTTGGCAAAATACTGGAGTGTTTTGTCATTTTCTTGCCCAGCTCATTTTGCAGATGAGGAAACTGAGTCACACAGAACTAAGTGATTTGCCCAGGGTCATAGGGCTAAAGTGTCTGAGGCTAGATTTGAATTCAGGTCTTTGTGCATCTGTGCCAGGAGCTCTATCCACAGTGCTATCCAGCTATCATTACTTGACTGTACATATTTATAATAAATGTTTTGTTTTATTTCATTCCCCATTAGGGAGAGGAGAAAGATGGGAAGGAGAGAATGATGATTTTTTTGTTCATTAAAAATAAGTTAATTAAAAATGACTTATAAATTTTTATACTATAGTCACTCCCTGATATAATTTCTTATCCTTAGAAAAATGCTATAATAAGGAGAACAGTTTAGACTGTTTAACGACAAGATGGCCATATGATAGCATGTCACATATTCTGCTTCCATATTTCCCTATATTTATTAATAGAAAAGAGGGAAATAATTTTTCACTTTATCCTTTGGTACAAAGTTTATATGTTGTACACAATCTAAATCCAAATGTTGTTTTTGTACACACTGTTGTAAATTTTTATATTATTTTTCTCTGAATCAGTTCATAGAAGTCTTCACTTAAATTTTCTCAGAATTCTTCAAATTCGCTATGACCTTAATCTCAAAATATTTTGTCAAGGAAAGTTAATACTTTAAAAGAATACTTTTCTAAAAAAAATTATAAAAGTTTTTTTTTTTTTAATGTAGAAATCAAATGGTAATTAGAAATGTCAGGTGTATAATTAAGGTTCTGAAGAAGGAAAAAATGAAAAGATTTATGATTTTCATTGAAAACACCTTCTCTTCTCTATAGGATGGCTATTTTTATGCAGTTGTGGGTAAGTGTCTTTGGTTATCTCTTGATAGTCAAATATGAATTATTGGGAATAAATTTAATCAGATGCAATCAGCCTTTGTTTTTATTGTTTAATTATAATATAGTCTCAACACATTTAAATCCAATTCTCTCATTAAATCCTTGCAATGAAAATTTGAATGTCAGTCATGCAGAAAATCTGTGAAGATGACAAATTCTTTTTAATTATCATAAAACATATTAAAAGCACAATTTCATGGCCAAGGAATTAAAATAAAATGAAACAATTTATATTTATCCAAACAAATATTGCAGAAACTACATAAAAGATAAATATCAATAGCAAAAAAAAAAAAGCCCTTTCATCAACAAGTTGCATTTATTTAAATTAAAGTTGGAAGATTAAAGAAACTTCCCTTCAAAAAAAGTACCTTTGTTTTGGTCACAAGTTGAAACTAAATAATTTCCATTCACTTGCCTCTTGAATGTTTCTGCTGCCATTGTTTGCTGATAGAAAGGAATTTTTCATGGTGAAATTATAAAGGCACATTTTGAAAAAGGAAAAAACAATGCTGCAATTACATGGAAAACTTAATGTCATTTCTTTAATTTATTTGTAGATTTCTAAATATTAAAAAGCACATAAGTCAAATGAGCAGCCTTCAAAGATTGAACTTTTTTATGAAACTGGAACATGGTGAAGAGCAGAGGTGTAAAGCAGATAGTCCAGAACCCTTTTAAGTGAAACCCAAAGCAGATTAAAATGTTTTGGGGAAATATTTATCAGATAAATAAAAAAATATAATAAAACATAGACAATAGTACATTTTAAAACTAAGTCAATATGCAGCCCACAGGGATCCTTATATTCATTTTTGTCATTTTGTTCCATTTGAGTTGGATACTATTGATGAAGGGATGAAATCTTTGAATTTGAATGTGAGAGCTTAGACTTGGATAATGTTCTTCTATCCTGTGGTGAAATCATTTGACCTCAGTAAGTCTGTCTCCTACAATGTAAACTAAGAAATCTTCATGGTCTTTCCTAGCTTTAAATCTTAAATCTAATTTAATTCACCAGGTTTCTCCTTCTAATTCCAAACCATTTTTCTAATTTACCTAGTTTGCTCAATAGACTTCTTATTTATCTATTCTGTCAGTCTTTACAACCTACTATTTAATGGGAGGAGAGAATGGTTTAAATATATACTTAAAGAAAGAATGGAACTGCTTTACTTTTTATTAGTGTTTGACAATTTGCTGATTAGTCATTGGCTCCACTTGCTCCACTACCAGCTTCAATAAAAACTAGTGGCTTATATTTTTTCTTGTAGAATTTGTCGCTTAATTAATGAGACATAGATTTAAAACATCAAATTAATACTTAATTTGTGACTTTTCACAATCTACCCAACAATGGTTGATTTCCTCTAACAACACAAAAGATAAACTGGGATAGGATATAACATTTGGGTAAGATGGCTTTCCATCTTGGTGATTTTGAATAAGTACTTTGAAGTAAGAGCTCATATAAAATTTTGCAGATATGGTTCATATGAACTGATTATGAAGACTTTTGCTGCTTCATTTTATTCAGATATAACTCTGGGTTCCTGCAGGATATGGCAGTGTTTTGCTCTGAAAGGACCCACCAAACTGGAAAGGCTTTATGTAAGGTTGGTAATGGGCTGCACATATTTTTCTTGAGAACTAGCCAAGTTTTAGAAGAAAAACTCCTTTGTGGTTACCATAAATTGATGCATTTTTCAATCACAAAATGCTCAAAGACTGTCTACTAAGTCATAGAGGGATTATGATCTGCTTTGTTGGAGAGCTGACAACATAATGAATCTCTAAACTACAGAAATAATCTTATATTTCTAAGGCATTTTATATTTTTCCAAAGGATTTCATCATTAGCATATCATGCTATTGCCTCTGCAATTTATGCCCAATTTAACAGAGGATGAAATAAGTTTAAAGAGGCAAAATGTTTTGTCTCCAATTCAACTAAATTCACTAAGTATTTATGAAGTACTGGCAGGATAGAGGGATAAGTTACTACTAAGCAAATAAAAAAATGTATGTATACAAAGTAAATATAAAGTTATTTTAAAGTAATGAGGGATGTTACTGAAATCAGGAAGGGGGAAATTTAGGAAAAGCTCTACTGAAGCTGTCGAGTAGAACCTTTAAGACAGCTTGGTATTCTGGCTAAAGTGATTAAGGGGAAAGCAACAAATATTGTAGTTGATGTGAAATATTGTGATGTTACTTCATTGTTGGTAGAATTGTGAACTGATCCAACCATTTTGGAGGAATGATGCCTAAAGAGTTATTAAACTATCTATATGCTTTCATATACATATTTATGTCTAATGATAGCCATCTTGTGGGGAAGAATAAAAAAAATTTATATGATTATTATATGTTTAAAAGAAATAGCAAATTTTATATTATAGATTTGCAATTTCATGTGCAATCATCTATTAAAAAAAACTATACTATGTTATAAAAATGCTAGTTTTATTCTATACATTTAAAATAAGATAAATTATTTTTATAAGATAACTTGAGATTCCAAGAGGGCAGAGATGAAGAAGGAGTGGATTCTAGCCATGGGGGATAAAACAGGGAAATCAATTAATTAATCAAAATGTATTTATTAAGTATTAATTATTATACAGATACTCTGCTAGGATACTAGGGAAACAAAGATACAAGTTAAATAGTCCTTGTCCTTGAGGGGCTTATATTCTAGATGGGAAAGAACCTATATACATGTTTAGATAATGATAGATAAATAGATAGAGAGATAGATTCCATATAAGATGCTTTTTTGGTAGGAAGTATTGGCAGGTACAAGAAAGACTGTGTAGAAGATGATATTTGATGTGAACTAAAGGAAAACAAGATCTAGAAAGTAGAGATAAGGAGTACAATCCAAGCATGGGTATGGGGGAAAAGATTTGAACAAAGTATATATGTATAAGGAGCAACAAGAAGTCTGGTTCAGGTGGAAGAATATGTAAAGGGGGTAAAGATGGAAACATAATTTGAAACCAAATTTAAAGGGTTTTGAACACGAAATATAGGAGTTTATATTTTTGACATATTGAGATAGATCAAAGATATAGTTAGAACTATACAGCATGCAATTAGTGAGGTGGACTTAGAATTCAGGAGAGAGCCTAGGGCTTGTCATACATATCTGGGAATTTTCAGCGTAGAAATGGAGGAGTAGCTGGGATAAAGCAGGCTAATTTGTTAGGAACGTAGAACAAACATACTTAAACTGGTTCTCTGAATGTGGGGGCTGTGATATTGTTAGGAAATGTTTGATTTGTTGACCTATTTTATACACCAATATACCTGAGGTTGTGTAAAAATTTCTTAGGTGAAAATGAGTAGAAAAGTAGGGTCATGAGTAGAAAAAGTAAAAAAGTCCTGATATAGAATACAAAGTGAAAGTATCCTGTAAAAATAATCTGGAGCTGAACCATAAATTATGAAATTTGATATTGTAAGTCACAAAATCAGGAGTTGATATTATGCTAGAGGAAATAGAGAGTCCTTAAAGTTTCTGGATTTGGAGAGTGACGTGGTCATTTTGGTACTTGTATGAAGAATGAATTAGAGAAGAAAAGAGAATGGAAGATGAAATAGGCTGTTGCTACAGAAGAGGTAATGAGAGCTTGAATAAGTTTGACAATTTGTTGCATTTAGGGGAGGGATAGCAAGATATATTTTGCAGATAGAACAAACAAAACTTGACAACTAATTCGATATAAGGAGTGATAGAGAGAGAAAAGTCAATGATGATGTAAAACATGGGTACCTAGATAGTTGGTAAACTGTTCAGAAATAATGAAGTTAAGAAAAGAAATGCATTTCAGAGGAAAGAAAATTAACTTTAATTTTAGATAAAATAAAATAAGCAGTGATATTAACCAATACCTGAACTAATCATAATAAAAACTACCTTGGGAAGCTAACCCATAGCCATCGGCAATTCTGTTAAAAATAATCAAGGTATTTTGGGTCATTTGTTTCCCAAGGTAATAGAATCAGGGTCTTCAAATTTTGAAAATGTTCATTTCAAATTCAATATTAGCAACTATTTGTTTAATATAATCTACAGAAAGGCTAAATTACTTCTTGGATGGTGTTTGGAAGACCTCATTTCAATTGCTATTTTTAATACTAGCCATGTTACCAGAGGCCAAGTGCTTAACCATTATTTACCTCAACTTTATATGCCTTACTTTACTTAACTTACAGATCAGGAATGATTGATCTAAAGAGGAGAAGACACAGGGGAGACATTATAGCTTTGTTGAGTGAATGAATAAGTGAATGTCCGGAAAAAAATGTATTAAGTACCAATAATAATCACTGATGATATAAGAAGGAAAGCAAAAAAAAGTTCATACTTTCAAGATACTTACACTCTAAGTCAGGGACACAACACATAAGAAATCATTTGCACTCAGAAAGGAGAATCTAGATATTTTAAGGTAGCAGCAGGAGGTAGATGGCAAAACCCAGGAGCTCTGAGGGAACACTGACAGGGAAATAGCACAGCCTGGAAATGTAGCAACAAAAAAAGATGATAAAGGCTATAGAATGCTAGGGCAGAGTTGGAGGGAAAGTTAAGGTCTAGGGAGATCCATTTTATAAGAATTGTATTTGGTCACTCCTTGTTCATTGGGAAGCAATATGGAAGAGTAGATAGAATATTGGACTTAGAGTAAGAAAGACTTGAAATTAAAACATCCTTCAAATACTAACTAGCTATATGGATTACCAGAAAGTCACTCAATTTCTCTCAACCTCAATTTATTTACTTTTAAACAGGGAATTATAATACATATAGCACAAGACTATTGTAGGGATCAAATGAGATATGTAAGTGTTTTACAAATTTTAAAGTAATACGTGAAGGTTCATTGTTATTGAAATCTGCTGGAGATAATAATTTGAAAAAGAATGTCAATTCTCTTCTCATATTTCCATCAAAGTTACTCTCAATAAGTGAGTTTGCAATTTCTTTGAATATTGCTTAGAAATGAGACAATAGAGATAATTTGCTATAATTTTTTTTTGGTTTTAATATAATCAGTGATTTTAATTTAAAACAGTATCAGAATGTAGAGGCAGCTAGGTGGTACAGTGGATAGAGTGCCGGCCCTGAAGTCAGGAGGATCTGAGTTCAAATTTGACCTCAGACACTTGATACACTTCCTAGCTGTGTGATCCTGGGCAAGTCACTTAACCCCAATGTAAATTTAGAGCTGAAAAAGACTTCAATTTGCTCATTGTACAGATGAGAAAGCAGACTCAGAGAGTTTCACTTACTTGTTTGGTATCATGGCCATTTTGAATCTTGAAAATTTATTCCTCAATATTTTCAAAATTGTGTTGTCTCCTTACATTAGATTTATTTTTCTGTTTTTTGGTCTTCCCAACATTATTTTCTTAAATGTAATTTACATTTTTCTTATATGACATATTAGGGACTTAAGTCTTAACAATATAAATATGATGGTTCAACTGTCAGCATAATGAAAATTGTTCACTATACAAATGCTGGAAGATCCATTTGCTTTTTTCATCCATTTCTACTACTAGCAGAGTAACTTAGAAGCACTGTTAGAATCATTGGGATATACCGTAGTAAATCTTCAAGCCAAACTTTTTTATTAACTGGTATTTCTCCATCTTCTGCCCCATATAATAATAGTGCTTAAAATTTTCACCATTCTTTATTTTTTAGTGAGCTTATAATCTAAATTATATTACTCTTGACCTACCTCCATGTCTCTTTACTTGGCAAAGAGATCAAGAAGTTTTTTTTTTAATCATTTATTATGGCAATTGCTTTGCATCAGTTGAAATTCTTAAGAAAATTATAATAATTATAATCAATGCATTTTCCTTTTAAAAATATTGTTCAGGTGTCAATGCCTTGTTTTACCAGTTTGAGGTGGAATTGTTATTATTGGATGCAATGTTTTCTTCTTACCTTTATTAATTCTTCTGTTTTGATGTTGGTTTATTTTTCCTTCTGCTACAAAAATTGTAAAATCAAAAGTCTAGTTTAGAAATAATTTTTACATTAGTAAACTTTTTCTCCATTAAAATAGTTACTTTTATTTTTGATAGAATTTTGAGTCCTCAATGCTCATTGAATTTTGACTTTTTTTAGACGACTATTCATGATACATAGACATAAATCTTGTATGTAGTTTAGACCTCTGAAGTCTTTCCATTTTTTCCCAAAGTATATTTCCAAAATATTTGTACTTAGTCATCTATGTACAATTTTATTTCTAATTCACCATGTATGAATACAGATAGTGATTTAATTTGGAGTTGATTAAATTCTTCAAAATTTTCTCTACCACTTTCATCTCTGTATTAAATATCATAAGCATTGAACCACATATTTTCATAAATCATCTAGATAGAATCAATCCAATTTATGGGAGGGCATCCTTTGATTCTTTTAATGTTTCTTAAATACTAATTCTACATTCAAACTATCCAAATGTTATCAATTATTCTCAATATGTCTTTGTCTGCCTCTTTTGGATATGTCAAGAAAAAAAAGGCTATTCGTTGAATAAATGAATGAATGAATGAAGTAAATGAATTTATTTAAATATGAGTTGTTAAGTGACTTTAGCATTAGTACCTTACATTATATATTATTTCTCCAGGTTTTTCAAAGAAGCCAACAAGCATAATAGCAAATGTATACTTTTTAATATACCAAATATGTTGACAAAAACAAGGATCATAAATCTGTTTCTGGAGAATAGTCCCAAATAAAATTAATTGCAAAGTCAATAGCCAAATACTTTGGAAATATCTGTACTCAAGTCAATAACAAAAAGTTTCTTCTTGTTCTTCTTATTCTTCTTATATTTCTCTTCTTCTTCTTTTCCTCCAACCCCATCTGATTAGTATAATATTAAATCTAAATATTAATTTTATATTCTTTCATCATGGATAAAATATAGGAATTAATAGCAAGTATCTCTCCAATTTAGTAATTATTTTATCTTCACAAAGACTACATTGTTGATATACATATATATAATTTATATTATAATTAACATTACTGACTTTAAGTAAATGAAAATCATTGCTTTATATGTATATGTATATATAGAAAGAGCATAGAATACAGAATACAATCTATAACATATGCATTGTATTGATTTTGAATGAAATTTCTTTCTATTTTTATTCTTGGTTTTTGTTATAAATAAGTATAAATGCTAATTACATTTATAAGGTTGTTGTTACTTTATTGAAGCATAATTAGGACGAAAGGGTAAAAGCTGCAAAGACAGAAATTTAATCTTGATCTTAAGAAAAGCTTTCTAATTATTTGATATATCTGCTGTTTGAAATGGACTGCCTTTGTATGTGATATATTCATCTTTAAGGAAAATCTTCAAGGAAACACTGTGTGAAAAAATAGTTGATCAAGTGTAAAAAGAATTATATCTGGGGAACAGGGTGGAGCAAATATTTACTGAGCTCTCTTCCAACTCTAAAATTCATCTTCCTATTATTTTTCTTAGTTTCTTCTTTGATGTTCAGCCATCTTTTAAGTAAAAATATCATTTAATCTGCAAAAGAAAAGAAAAAAAAACAAATTTGGGTATGAGATAGGGAACATAAAATAGAAGGATGGCTATACTCAGAACACAATGAATAAAAGAAATTATATAGACTTTACATTGGTTTAAACAAAAGAAAGATATAATAAAAGTAACTAAATGGACTAAATTTATAAATAAAACACAAGAGAATGACAATTGTAAGCAAGAAAAAAATTTTCAATATTTTTATATAAGAAACATTTAAATATTAAACTATAGAGAGAGGTAAAGTGAGTCAATAGAAAAAAAAATATTGGAACTCTGGTGACCTAAAAAATGCCATAATGATTTTACATAAAACATTAAATTTAGGATATACAACATAGAAAATCATAACATTAGCTGAAAAATGATTGATTCATCTTAAATTTTTTCTCAACTTCATTATTCTTTCAAATTATTTTTGAATTTCTACCCATTGATCATTGAGTATATGAAAAATGTAGTTTTCTCAAATTAAAAAGCCTTTGTACAAACAAAACTAATGCAAACAAGATTAGAAGGGAAGCAACAAACTGGGAAAACATCTTCACAGTTAAAGGTTCTGATAAAGGCCTCATTTCCAAAATATATAGAGAACTGACTCTAATTTATAAGAAATCAAGCCATTCTCCAATTGATAAATGGTCAAAGGATATGAACAGACAATTTTCAGATGATGAAATTGAAACTATTTCCACTCATATGAAAGAGTGTTCCAAATCACTATTGATCAGAGAAATGCAAATTAAGACAACTCTGAGATACCACTACACACCTGTCAGATTGGCTAAGATGACAGGAAAAAATAATGATGAATGTTGGAAGGGATGCGGGAAAACTGGGACACTGATGCATTGTTGGTGGAGTTGTGAACGAATCCAATCATTCTGGAGAACAATCTGGAATTATGCCCCAAAAGTTATCAAACTGTGCATACCCTTTGATCCCAAAGAGATACTAAAGAAGGGAAAGGGACCTGTATGTGCCAAAATGTTTGTGGCAGCCCTGTTTGTAGTGGCTAGAAACTGGAAAATGAATGGATGCCCATCAATTGGAGAATGGCTGGGTAAATTGAGGTATATGAATGTTATGGAATATTATTGTTCTGTAAGAAATGGATGAATACAGAGAGGACTGGCGAGACTTACATAAACTGATGCTGAGTGAAATGAGCAGAACCAGGAGATCATTATACATGACAACAACGATATTGTATGAGGATGTATTCTGATGGAAGTGGATTTCTTTGACAAAGAGACCTAACTCAGTTTCAATTGATAAATGATGGAAAGAAGCAGCTACACCCAAAGAAAGAACACTGGGAAATGAATGTGAACTATTTGCATTTTTGTTTTTCTTCCCGGGTTAATTTTACCTTCTGAATCCAATTCTCCCTGTGCAACAAGAGAACTGTTCGGTTCTGCACACATATATTGTATCTAGGATATACTGCAACATATCTAACATATATAGGACTGCTTGCCATCTAGGGGAGGGGGTGGAGGGAAGGAGGGGAAAAATCGGAACAGAAGCGAGTGCAAGGGATAATGTTGTAAAAAACTACCCTGGCATGGGTTCTGTCAATAAAAAGTTATTATAAAATAAAATAAACAAAAAAAAAAGAAAAATGTAGTTTTCAATTGTGGATTCCATGTGTTTTTTATCTCCTCTTATATTCTAGCTTTTATCCAAGTATTGTACTAAAAAAAACAAAAACAAAAACCCAAAACACAAATGGTGTTTACTAATGACTCATATTTATATTACGTTCAATGGCCTTTCATTTTTGGTCTTTATCTTCCTTAACTTCGTTGTGGCCATGACTGTACCCTTTGTTCACTTGCTTTGGTGACACACATTTTCATGATTTTCTTTAAACTTTTTTGATCTGTTTCTGTCTCTGTGTGTCTGTCTCTCCCCTCATTAACCCTTAACCATAGATATTGCTCAGGACTGTCACATACCCCTCCTCTCCCTCCTGCTCTTTATGTCGCATCATCCCCTCCTGTGCCCTTAGCCACCATCTCCATGCAGAGGTGCTCCAGAGCTCCATCTCTACCCTCCATATAACCTCATGTTTAATCCCCATCTCCTACCTCTAGTTTTCTGTTGGGAGCTTGCTCCTGAAAGCCCCAGTAGCACTTCATACTCAGAACATACAGAATGGAACTCATCTCCCCAAACCCTCCTCTCTGCAAAATTTCTCTGTTTTTAGTTTGAATGTCACAGTTGCCAGATCTGGAGCCTCCATGGGCAGCTTTATTTTTATTTTTCCTTTATTTTTCGTTAAACGTCCCATTCCCAAGTTCCAGCACCATGGCCACGACACTTGACCCAACTAATTTTTCACACAGTATTTCCTTGAAGTTTTTCCTTAAAGAGGAATATATCGCATACAAAGGCAGTCCATTTCAAACAGCAGATATATCAAATTATTAGAAAGCTTTTCCTAACATCAAGATTAAATTTCTGTCACCAAGTTTAAGAGTGGTTTCACTGAAAAGGATCCTATCTTTGGCAACAAGAGGAGCAACAGAAAATCCGTGCAAAATGCAACAAAAAAAGGTGAAATGAAGCAGGCTTTTAATGAGACGGACCCGTGTACGTGCTAAAGTGCCATAACTACGAGGAAGCTCCAGAAGCTCAAGGTGACCAAAACCGGCCCCTGCTGTACCCCAGATCCCCCAGCAAACCTAACAGTTGGTGAAGCAGTTTGTCAGGGAGGCTCACGCCACGAGCTCCGCTACTTCCTGCCTGGGTGACATTGAAGCCCATGGTCACCAGTTGGATGAAAACTTACTACAATCTTCCCGCTAAGTTTAGGATTTACAGTTTGTTTTATTTCCCATCCCACCCCCCATCCTAAGGTCTTCCACCGAATCCCTGGATCCTTAGTTCTGTTTTGCAATATTAGTACAGGGAGACTGGAGGTGACAGCTTCTCAGTAATTATTGTGGATGACTTAATTATACTGGATCATTAATCTTTTCTATATTTACAAGGTCATGGGTTTGGTTCTCCTGTGTGGGCCAGTGAGCTTGGCTTGTTTCCATAGCCACAGATTGCACTCCCTCACCATGGCCACCTGTCCTACAAATTCCTGTTATTTTTAAAATTTTTTTGTTTTTGTTTTCCCAAAAAGAATAGGATGAGATAGCATAAATGATCCAAATTCACTGGACATCAGCATTAGAAGGGAACTCAGAAGCCGTGTAGTGTCGTATAAAACAAGACCAGAATCCCCTCCCTAATAAGAGTCATCCCCCATCTGCTTAAAGTTCTCTGGTGAGAAAGCAGCCTTGCTAACTCCAATACAGCCCCATTCTCTCCATTTAAATAATTCTAACTGTGGGGAGATTTTCTGGTTGCTCAAAAGTAAATCTGCTTCTCTGTAACTTCTAATTATAATTTTTAAATCTTTCTTTTGAGTCCAAGCAGCAGAATGCTGATACTTTTACTCAATAGTCCTCAAATATTTAAATATCACTATGATGACCCCCTTTCCTATATTTTATACATTCCAGTTTAATATCATTTGAAAAGTATCTGATATAATTTCTAGGCTTTTTGCCTTCCTGGGCTCTCACCTTTGGATTTTATCCAGGTTATCCATGTACTTGTTACAATAGTTCTTCCAGAAATACTTCCAATGATCCAGATATGCAAAATCATGCATATCCATCAACACCCTTTCTGGGAGGGGAGGAAGAGGAGAATCAATTTAAAACCATGCCCTACAATAGATGGCCATGGAGAATCATCTTCAAAAAAGAATTATAGTAATTTTTACATAAGGAAAAACCCTAAAAAAAAATACTTGTTAATAGTTTTTGTGACTTTTTATCCCACACATTGTTATAGTACATAATTGGCATTTAGTACATTTAAATGTAAAGCTGCTTAGTTAAAACCCTGTCTAATAATAACTATGCTTAAAGCTTTTTAAAGAACAAACACAACACACATTCAGGCTTGATTCCTACAATGAGCATTTAGGTTCTGCAAATAATTGGTCTCTTTATTCTCATGTTAATTAAAATGTTCCTGTCCATTACTAACTGCAATGCAAAACACATTTTTTTTTTGAAAAAAAAAAAAGGATTAGGTCTAAATTGTTTCTCAATTCTCTGATTTTAACATCTAACACACATGAGATGCTGCATAGTTTGATAAAACATAATTTTCATATTTAAAATAGGGTGACAAGACATCTACATGTATAATCCCAACTATTAAAACCTTAGAGAGAAAAATTAGGTCAGTGTCTATGTAAAATTTGTTCCATGACAATTAGGAAATATCGACAAGTGAATTATTGATTTCTTTATTATAGTATAGTCAACAAATTAAAAAAAAATCTTTTATTAGGCGTTAACTATGGCCTTATCACTATGATAAGTTATGGGAATAAAAATAACAAGCAAAAAAGAATCCTGGCCCTAGGAGAAGTTATATTCTAATGGTGGAAGACATAAGAAGAAGCTGAGTATGGGAAGAAGTTCTTACGTTAGGCGTGATAGAGAAAGTCCATGGAATCTGTATTGCACCTTGGAAAAAATGAAATCATGACTGTGCTTCTCACTTTTCTTAAAATAGATATTTTACAAGAAACCAATGCACCAGAGGAAGGGCTTACAGATTCATGATGTATTGGACATATGAGAAGTCAAGGATTTTTTGGCATACTAGAGAAAAACTGGGGAACCAAGAAAAGTTACCTGAGATATGTTCCTTAAAACAGAGATTTTTGGGGGAAATAACTACTCAAGAAGGGACTATTGTCCACAGTACGGTCCTGAAATCAGGAAGATTCTCCTTAAGTTCAAATTTAGCCTCAGATACTGAATTAGCTGTGTGATCCTTGCCAAGTCCCTTAACCCAGTGTGTCTCAGTTTCCTCATCTGTAAAATGACCTGGAGAAGGAAATGGAAAACCACTTCAATATTTTTGCCAAGAAAACCTCAAATAGAATCATGGAGAATGAGATATTATTGAAAAAAAAATGACTAAAACTGAAGAATTTCATAGTGTATACTGTGAATTTCTAAGGTGAACAGAAATGAGAATAGAATTAATAATTTAAAGGATATATTGCATTGTTTATGAATTTATTCAAGGAGGTTTCAAACTCATAAGTTTTCTTATACTACATGGGCCTAAACTGTGATATTTATTATCACAAGAAACTCCTATTGTGGAAATATCTTTTAGTAAGGAAGATCAGCAATTCCTCTAAAACTTAGAGCTGTGGCAAGTTGCCTAGGACAGTAAGATTGTCACATAGTATTAGAGGCAGGATTCGAGCTTGATCTTTTGTCTTTTCATCTACTCTGGTATTCACAGTGAATTGGTCATAGGAAAAGTATTCAGTTTGCATGAGAAAGATTTAGTTCAAATTCTGCATTTGCTGGGATTACTTGTGTAAATTTGGGCAAGACAAATATTTCCCTGAACCTCAATTTCTTTATTAAATGAAGGATTTGAATTAGGTGATTTTTGAAATCACTATTAGCTTTAAATGTATGTTCCTATTAACTGAAATGAGTCACTGTAATAGTTTAACAGAAATACACTCAATAAGATAAATTATGATCTCAGACAAGACATGAGAAACACTGGATTTGGTACTATATATATTTTTGGACATCTTTTTGTGCCTTGTTATTTAGAGAGACTGTAACTATATGGCTACTCCTTATGAGTAAAATCTTTGGCAAACTTCTGAAATTAAAAGGGGGAAGTTAATGTGTTTCCTTTGTGGCCCTTTCAGGTAGAATATTTTGTGAACTCGAAGTCCTATCTTTTGGGCTGAGAGAAAACCTATTAGTGATTAGAGAACTAGCCTTGTGACCAAAAAACTCTGGTTCAAACCTTCCCCAAAACACTTATTAGCTGTGTGACCAGACCTCCCTTAGTCCCCAATTGCTCCACTGTAAATAGGTATCATAATAGCACTTACTTAACCCAAACACCGTATATAGTGTAGAAAGGTAGAATGAGATAATGGATGCAAAGCACTTCCCATATCTTAAAGTTCTATACAATCCTTGACTACATTATTATGGAAATTAGTAAGCCTTTAAATGAAGTGTAAATCTGGATCCTGTTGAGGAATAAGAAAATGTGCTTGGACATGATTATAGTTCCAATAACAACTCCAAATCACATAATCATTAATATCAAACACTTGTCTTCTTTCCATTTATCTGAGTGAAATTCGCTCCACTAAATTTGCACATTTAAAAGTTCCACCCTTTTCTGGCAGTTTATAGATACTTGTTTGTAAGCCTTCTATGTCATCAATCTTAGATTTGTATACCCTTGCAGAAACCTAGGCACAAAGGACCAGGGTTCTAAGTCATCTGATTTATATAACTGTGAATTCCTTTACGTAAGGGTTATAAATCAAACTCATTGTCACTTTAATGCAGAGAGGGTTCTTTTGTGTCCATAATACAGATGAAGATGTGATTTAAGTCGAATCTTGTCAAGGTAACTCCTTTTTAAACTCTGAGAAGGGACTTGGCTGGAGCCCAGTACTAATGGGAGTCATATTTTATAATAAAAAGCAATCTGTTCAGAACGGAGACTTTGCTGCTTCTTGCAGCCTCCACAAGCACAAATCCGAGTCAGTTTTCACAGCTAATGCATTTTTGTCAAGTCATAAGCACTTTTACAAAAAGCCTCTTCTTAATAAAGTGTAAGACAGATATGCTAATTTTTTTTTTCCAAAGGAAAAAGTGAAAATAGAGATCTTAGCCTGGAGGAATAAGCTAGAAGATTCCTTACTATCAAAGGAGGCCCATTTTGAAAAGAGAGAGCCTCTGAAAATACAGGCGAGTATAAAATTGAACAAACCTTCACATCGAGCATAAGGGGTGTCAAATTGCCAGTAGTTTCTTTTGCCTATTTTCCTATTTTTTTTTTTAATAAAAGAGTCTTTCCACTGATCAAATGGAGGAAGATGACAAGAAGCAATTTCTGAAGCTGGGATTGACTGTTTAATGACTTCTGGGGGGACAAGAAAGCTAATTTCCCTTTTGTTTGCAGACTGAAATGACTCCTCACACAGGGACTTCATAACGTGCTATTCCCCTTTTTGATGGTGAGTTAGAGAGGGATATAACAAGGAAGAAGGAAAAGGAGAGTGGCTATGACTCTAGTTGAGAACCTGGAGACCCAAAGTGCTGTAGAAAAGCATATTGTGTGGCAAGGAAAGTCAGTAAATCCCAGGTTCAAGTTGGATTTGATTTCACTGTTGTATCTGTGAAAATGCACAAGGAATTGATCTTCTCAGAGCCCTAGGAAACTCTATAAGATCTTAGAAAGGAGCTGTGGATGTGCATTAAAAGGAGGAGAGAGTGTCTACATCCAAAATTTCTCATTTCTTATATTTTATATATTATATTATACATGTTATAATATAACACATATAATAAATATCTCTATTTATTATGATATAATTATTATGATATATATTATTTAAAATATAATAAAGTCCCACCTGGTATGCTGACATGCTTCTACATCCAAACAAACGAAACTTAAAAAGCAGCAGGTAAAAGCATGAGCTACCAAGTGGATCCTGAGGAGGGAAAGTAATGTCTGCTTTGGTCTCGGTTTTGTGTTTTTGGTTAAGGAAAGCTGACATTTACACAGTGATTAGAATTATAATATTTTAGAAATGGCTTTCCTTCCTTTTGGATCCCTAGAAACCCTCACGCTGTAGGAACTGGGACAGTTATGTAGTGTGATGATTGGACAAGTGAACAAGCCCTTCAGTCGGGGAAATGCGTTCAAATCCAGACTCAGACAATTATTAATTGTTTGATGTTAAATGTTCCAGTTATGTCTATCTTTTTAGGACCCCTTTGGGGGTTTTCTTAGCAAAGATACTGGTATGGTTTTCCATTTCCTTCTGTAATTCATTTTATTGATAAGAAACTGAAGCAAGCTGGGTTAAGTGACTTGCTCAGTCACAAAGTTATTAAGTGTTTGAGAACAGATTTGAATTTGAGGTGAGTCTTTCTGACTCTAGACCTGGAGCACTATCCACTAGATCACCTAGCTTTCCCTCCTACCTGTTTAATTCTAAGCAAGTCCCATAACCCTTGAGTCTCGGTTTCCTTATTTGACAAATGGGGATAATAATACCTACCCCAAATGGTTGTTGGGAGGATTAAATGAGATAATATTTCCGACATGTTTTGTAACTTCTGAAGCACTATAGAAGTATTAACTCTTATTATCAATATTATTTGGATTGAATAAAAGATTCTGAACAGCCCTGTCAAGTGGGACCTTTATAGAGATTATCATGTTCATTTTACAGATGAGGGAAGTGAAGTTCAGAGACACTTAATGACTTCATAACTAGTTATATGCTAGACTTGGCTAGAATTGTAATTAAGCCATTCAGAATTGGAATGTGAAAATGTATTTCACCTGCCTTGGAGCCTGTTTCTACTTCAACATGCTGCCTCTCATTGTTATTTTATCATCAGGAGGAAAATACATTTTATCTTGATTTTTTTGTGTGTTCCAGGACTCCCTTTGGCCACTAATCTCATAAACCCTATGGATTCTTTTTTCCAAATAATGCTATTATAAAATATATCTTATTACAAAGGAAATTAATTATATTAAAATCCCTCTTTCTTTTTCTCCCTCTTTCTGTGTCTGTCTGTCTCTTTTTCTGTCTCTGTTTCTCTATCTCTGTCTTTTTATCTTTCTCTCCCTCTCTGTCTTTGTCTCTATTTCTGCCTTTACCTTTCTCTCTCTTTCTCTCTCTCTCTCTCTCTCTCTCTCTGTCTTTCTGTCTCTTTCCTTATCTCTGTCTCTATCTCTCTCTTTCTGTCTTTACCTTTCTATCCCTCTCTGTCTCTGTATCTATCTCTTTCTTTACTTTTCTCTCTCTTTCTCTCCCTCTCTCTCTGTCTTTGCCTGTCTGCCTCTTTCTTTGTCTCTGGCTCTATCTCTCTCTTTCTGTCTTTACCTTTCTACACCTCTCTGTTTCTGTCTTTATCTTTTTCTTTACTTTTCTCTCTCTCTTCCATCTTTGCCTGTCTGTCTCTTTCTTTGTCTCTGGTTCTATCTCTCTCTTTTTGTCTTTACCTTTTTCTCCCTCTCTGTCTCTGTTTCTATCTCTTTCTTTGCTTTTCTCTCTCTTTCTCCCCCTCTCTCCTGTCTTTGCCTGTCTCTCTTTCTTTGTCTCTGGCTCTCTCTCTCTCTTTTTGTCTTTACCTTTTTCTCCCTCTCTGTCTCTGTCTCTATCTCTTTCTTTACTTTTCTCTCTCTCTCCCTCTCTTTCTTTGTCTCTGGCTCTATCTCTCTCATTCTGTCTTTACCTTTTTCTCCCTCTCTGTCTCTGTCCCTATCTCTTTCTTTACTTTTCTCTCTCTCTCCTCTCTTTCTTTGTCTCTGGCTCTATCTCTCTCATTCTGTCTTTACCTTTTTCTCCCTCTCTGTCTCTGTCCCTATCTCTTTCTTTACTTTTCTCTCTCTTTCTCTTCCTCTCTCTGTCTTTGCCAGTCTGTCTCTTTCTTTGTCTCTGGCTCTGTCTCTCTCTTTCTGTCTTTACCTTTCTCTTTTTCTCTGTCTGTCTGTCACTAACACTCGAAAGACATGGACCTGAGATGAAGAACTTCTAATTTATAGGTACGCTATGTGATTAGTCTATCTCCTTTTTAAATAATATGTTTCTTCTGTCATCATTTGTATCTTTGACTCTAATGTTCTTGAAATTAGAGCTCACCTTTGAACACCAATATTCTAAGTATTTCATGGCTATGAGTCACAGAAAAGTATACTATCTGAAGAACTGAAAATGACTATCATCCAGAGGGCAACGAGGAGGATTGCTTAGTGGGTTGGAAGGAGCTGCAGTATCTGACAAGGAGGAACTACAGAGGAGAAGCAGGGCAAAGGAGAACATCAAATAGTGTCACATTCGTGTATTTAAAGATAATCATCAAGTCGAGTTTCTGGATACTCCTAGCCTCTCCTCTCCTCGCACTCAGGCAAGAATGGGTCTTTGAGATTGTTTGTCAGTGCTGGTCTGCCTCTTTTGAAGAAGATTTTTACATTCTCCTTGGATCTCCCCAAACAAGTGCCAATCAAGACTGGCTACTGCCCCTCATCCCAGCTTGTGACAGCTTGATTGCAGTCAGACAACACCTCCCAAATTAGTCACTGGTGTTTGAACATTTGGCCCACAGAGATTGACACTGGCTTCTCAGACTGCAGTGAGAAAATCAGATGGCAGAAAGGATTCGGGGACTGCCAAGTCTTGACAGCCGGCTTTCACTTTTTTCCCTGAAGTTCTTTGTCTTATGCTCTCTTCTCACTGAAACTGTGACACGAAGGTTATGACAAGTATGGGGAAATAACTAGTGACTTATCAATGTCTGCTGCGACTCGGGCGATGCTGGGAAGCAGCTCAGGGTGGCTGCGGTAATCAGATTCCTTTCTTTCTTGATTGCAGCCGACCAAGGGAACTGTCCATAAGTGTCGCACGCTGTCCTGCTGTGGCGAAACTAGATCAGTACCTCAGCATTTCTTCCCTCCCCTGTCTCATAGTTCTTAGTTACTTGTCACGTTATGATTTTTGCTTCACTGACATTTCTGAAATTTAAGGATTTATAATCCCTGATTTTCTTGCATTCAGTTTGTAGGATCTGTTTTGGCTTTTATTTGGATCACTTTACCATGGGGATCTCAGATTTTAATCTTTTGGGAACTTAGTCCTAGCGCTCTAGCAAGAGTTCTCGACTTTTCTTGTATCATGGAAAAAAAATATTTTAAATGCATAAAACAAAAAATAAAGTAACAAAGTAAGTCAACTATATTGAAGTGTGTGTATGTTTGTGTATGTGTATGTGTGTGTGTGTGTAATCTTAATTTCCGAAGGTTAAAAAATAGTAAATAACTTGCCCAAAGTCATAATGTGTATCAGAGATTTGACTTGATTCTGCATCTTTTTTGATTCCTACATCCAGCAGCTGGCTATTATGTCACACTGGTACTGTAAAGTAGGCACTCTGAATCAATGGTACTTTTGCTACATTAATTTTATACTAAATTGGGAAATAGAACAGTATAGGAAAATGTGTCTTTTGTCCTGTATGTACCCAAATAATCATAGCAACAGTTTATGAGAGAAAAACATTTACACCAAAGTAGATTCCCATTTATTTGAGATTGCCAAATAAATTGTACTATTAATGTTTCCAAATAATGGAATATTGCTCTATCATAAAAAATAATTAATAAGAACATAAAATTAAATAAAATTTTTATTTATATACAAATTTATATACAAATAAATAAATAATAAATAGGAGATAATACCTCAAGCTGTTTTAATTTTATGTTCTGATTAATTATCTTATTTATTAGCTTGGCTAAGATGATAGGAAATGATAATGATGAATGTTGAAGAGGATGTGGGAAAACTGGGATACTTGTGCATTGTTGGTGGAGTTGTGTACAAATCCAGTCATTATGGAGAACAACGTGAAGTCGTGCCCAAAAGGCTATAAAACTGTACATAAGCTTTGATCCAGCAGTATCACTAATGGGTCTTGTTCCCAAAGAGATCATAAAATAAAGTAAAGGACACATCTGGACATAAGTGTTTATAGCAGCTCTTTTTTGTGGTGGAAATGAATTGGAAATTGGATAGATGCCCATCAACTGGGGAATGGTTGAATAAATTGTGGTATATGAACGTTATGGAATATTATTGTTCTGTAAGAAATGACCAGCAGGATGAATACAGAGAGGACTGGCGAGACTTACATGAACTGATGCTAAGTGAAATGAGCAGAACCAGGAGATCATTATATACCTCAACAATGATACTGTTTGAGGATGTATTCTGATGGAAGTGGACCTCTTCGATAAAGAGAGCCTTAATTGATCAAAGATGGACAGAAGCAGCTACACCCAAAGAAAGAACACTGGGAAATGAATATAAACTGCTTGCATTTTTGTTTTTCTTCCCGGGTTATTTATACTTTCTGAATTCAATTCTTCCTGTGCAACAAGAAAACTGTTCGGTTCTGCACACATATATTGTATCTAAGATATAGTGTAATCTATTCAACATGTAGAGGACTGCTTGCCATCTGGGGGAGGGGGTGGAAGGAGGGAGGGGAAAAATCAGAACAGAAGTGAGTGCAAGGGATAATGCTGTAAAAAATTACCCTGGCATGGGTTCTGTCAATAAAAAATTATAAAAGAGAGAGAGAGAGAGAGAGAGAGAGAGAGAGAGAGAGAGAAAGAGAGACAGAGACACACAAAGACAGAGAGACAGAAAGAGACAGAGACAGACAGAGAGACAGAGACACACACAGAAACAGAGACAAAGAGACAAAGACAGAGAGATGGAAAGAGAGAGATAGAGAGACAGAGATAAAGAGAAAAAGACAGAGAGATAGAAAGACAGAGATAGAAGAAAGGAAGGAGGAGGGGAGGGAGAGAGAGAGAAAATATGAGGGAATGAATCATGAATTTTTTGTGTGACTCCCACAATGCTCTTTATTCCCTTAAGATGAATACTTTTTTTTTCCTGGATATCATTATTCCTGTCAGCATGATAATAACAGTTGAGAAACAATTTGAAAAGACCAACTATCCAAGGTCACCCCAATTTTATTACAAACAACATAGTTAAGTCATTTCAGTGTAATTCATTAATCATTTATTAAGGTCTAGCTATTTGCATGGAACTATGCTTGCACTGAAGAAAAAAGAACTACTAAAAATTACATAGACTTGCCTTCAAGGAGCTCCATGTTCTTCCTGGATGGATATGACAAGAACACTATAACATCTGGAAACTTTGATAAGACACGTGATCTCATCATTGTGATTACATTCCAGCTTCTTCAACCAAATTTTCCAAGACATAGACATTTTATTTTCTAATTCTCCTCTCTTCTGTATACTCTTCAGGGGAATACTGTCCTTTGAAAACTGAAAAGTTACTATATATTCAGTTTGATCCAGGAAGAGCACAAAAGTTCTGTCATCACCTTCTTTCTTGGGAGAAAGAGAAATATCCACAAATAACTGCAAGGTAGCCTCAGAGTAAGAAGCCTCTACATCATAGCTTTATTTCTTCTGGTGGGGAAAAACATTCTAGACACATAACTTGCAGATGATGGGAATGTGACTTCTGAAACACACAGTTTAAATTCTATAAATATATTTCTTTCTAATTCTAGAGGAAATCTGTTTATGTTTCATGTAGTATCTTCATCATGAGGAAGAAAAATCAAATAGATAGAAAAATACGTTATAAAATAGCTCAATGTTCTGATTTTCAGTAACTTAAAACATGAACTTTCCTGCCTTATGAATAACTTTCAATCCCCATCTTCATACTGACAGAAATCATGTAGCTGTGAAACCAAAAACAGGCGTGTGCTGAAGCTGACTTGCACTTGCTCGTGAGTTGACTTAAATTTTCAGTGTGCACATTTATACCTCAGAAATCAGCAAATGTTACAATTCAAAGCTTGACTTGTTTTGTTCATTGTTTCGACTTAAGAAAGTGATGAAGAAAATGTTGATACAGCATATTACACTTAAAAGTATGTCATACATCCTTTTTTATTGTTTAAGACAACCAATTGCTTCAACATTTACCAGCACACCACTGCCAAAGCAGGATTTATATTTTTTAAAAATAGATTCAAATAGAGACTCTCCCTCTCAGCCTCTAAGTCTTGTCACTACACCAACTTTTTAAAGTGAAAATGGAAAGAAAAAATACCTTTATAATCAAAGGACTTGGGTTGAAATCTTGCCTCTAGGAACTTAGATAAATCTCTTAATCTCCCTATCAATGTCATAATCAAAAAATGATAGTTTGAATTAGACAGAAGCCCCTTATACATCTTTATTATCCTTTAAATTTACAGAAATTAGAAAATTCATCTAAGCTACTTTAATTTACTAGTCTACACTAGTTTTTATTATCTGTTCTATTTTTCACAGTGGAGATTCTGATTATTAGGTAGAACTTGCATTCCTTTCCTGAAACCATACAGTATTTGAAAGAATGTTTAATTACTCAGACTTTCTCACTGGCTGGTTATAATTGGCATTTAGAGTTCATTAAACTCACCATACCCATTACAAATAACTTATCTGTACGAAATGGATAATGAAAATAATTGGCTCATTTTAAAATAAAAAGGAACCCTCTTGCTTAATAACTGACATCAATAAATATCTTGCTAAGACTGAAGCAATGGGGTTGGGATTTAGCATGGAAACTTTTTAAGGTAGTTATGAAAGCAGGGTAATAGGGTTTTCAAGGTAATTTTTTTGAAGACAGCAAGTCAGTGAGTTAAACACTTTTTACAAAGATACGCAGTTAGTTAATAAAGCATTGCAAGAACAAAAAGCCTTTAATTTCACTTTACCATAATGGCAGTGAGTTATGAGATCCTGTCTTCAATCTTTATATACAATCTTTTTGTGCGAAAACACTGCAACAAGGTGGGCTTGTACATAGGGAGGAGGTATCTCTCAAACTCAGAGACTGGAGGGGTAGGAAGTTTATGAAATCTACTCTTTACAATCAATGTTGCCATCTACTTTTCTTTGATTGGGATGTGGACCTGGGGGACTGAAATATTTGACATGATCAACATTATGCAACATAATCCTTAATGGCTGTATTTAATTAAATAAAATTGCAGACGAGTCATCGACATTTAGATGTTCATAAAGATGCCTGTGTTTCTTTGAATGTGAATTGAGTCCCAATGTCCTCCAAGTAAAGGGCTTCTGCAGGACAAACATCTGTCGGCAGAAATGTGCTATAGAATGGCAGAGATGTTTATGTTACACATTGAATTAAGTTTCTACCTATATAGAAAAGGATTGTTTTGTTGACATGAATAGTGATAGATTCGGCAGTCAAGCAATATTAATATTAAGAAATTATGGGAAAAACAGCATAGAATAGCAGATAGAATTAGTTAGAAAAGTAGATACAGCTGGTCTCAAAGGTAGGAAGAAAAAAAGCCCTTTTCATCCTATTGCTGGCAAATATAGATTGTATAATTTTGGGCAAATCACTTGATTTTACAGTTGCTGAACTTCATTGCTAGAAAGCCTCTCCTCACCTGGATATCCACACAAGCGCATCACAGTTTTGGGTCCAAAAAATAAAATCCTTATCTTGACTCAAAGTACTTTTTTTTGATTCTCATAAGAACAAATATGTCAGTAATAGCTATTTATCGTATTTGAACCTTTACAGAGCAGCTGACAGACTACCTCAGAAAGCAGGGAATCCAGAGTGTTCCCTACCTGGATGAAGTCACAGCTCCTGACTCTGTCTCTATTTTGTATATACTTATCTAGCACATACTGTCTCCTCCAAGGATTATCAGCCTCTCATGGCCAGAATCTGGATTACTTTTGTCTTTTTTTTTTAATGTCTAATGCTTATCACAGAATACGGCCCATTGTAGGCACGTAACTAAATACTGTTATTTTTAATTTATTCATTGAGTTGAAAGTGAATCCACTGATGGAGATGGGCAACTTCTCTGTAATTGATGATGATGATGATGATGGAGATCATAGTGAGTAGAGATCTATGCATTTGAATATTTTCCTTAAGCTATCTGTTTAAATTGTACATAACAAACACCTGCCTGTGTGAAATGATTTAGGAAGGTGTTAAGCCACAACTTGGAGCTACTGGATGATAACTGCTGGCTCCACAGACAAGTTTGCAAACAAGTTACAATATGGCCATGTATACTTTTAGAAGTATGTATTATTTTAAAATTTTGCTTCTTTAAATCCTATGTGCATTTTGTTTTAGAATGAGAAAACCTTGAGTTTTTGCTAGATATTTGCATTGTAACACTTTTATCCCATCTCATGACCTCCTGTGCATGGGCTCATGGCACATATATTCATTCTTTAATTTTACTTGTCTTTCCTTGGCTTTCTTTTTTTTATTTAAAATTCTACTTGACTTACATTTACTCATCCAGTGACAGCAGACTTCAACATATTTTTCATTGTTTACTGACTCATTGACTCAACTGAGATGCAGAGTGTCAGTGAACTGAATGTGGGATTACACACATAAGGTTGGCAGCCAGGAACAGGAATAATCCTAAACATATGGAAGGTCCATTTTGCATTTTCTAATGGAGGAAACTGAAGTAGCCTGATCCATATTCATGGATTCACTATTGTTTCTATTTTCTCCAGTTTTGTGGAGGCTAGAAGACAAATACTGATCAAAGGCAGGATCAAAAAAAAATCCATGACTGATGGAACAATCTGGATTCAGAAAAAGCACATAAGGGCTCATTGGAATATGTGTTTATTGTGTATCAGGGTCTCTTTTAAATATTCAACCTTCATTTATGGGGGAAAAGGATATAGGAGAGAAAAATGATCTCTTTATTTTAGAAATCAATATAGATTATATATAAAAAGGATACCTAAGTGTGTCTTTGATCTCATCAATGTCAATATCCCTCCAAAGATTTAGCTCATAATCCTATATACCTGCCTATTCTTTGGAATCTTGTCTAGGTTCTCCTATAAAATATATGGTGATCGTCAAAACAAGACATTGGGCTCTTCTACCTTTCATGTTTTTTCTTGATTTTCTTTGGAAACTAGTCTGGTAAATAGGTCCTGTATTGATTGCTCTTTATTCTTATCACATGACCTTAACATATTCTTTTTTTGGGGGGAGGGGATAATTATTTTTGGGTGACATCTTTTACTCTGCTTTTTCTTTGTAGGATAAAAAAAAATGAGTGCAAAAATGAAGCTTCAGTACAATTTAAGATATAGTAAATTTTGCATGGGCCAAAAACGCATTAACATCAACATAGCAAGCGTTTGTAGGACAAATATAATACTGTGAATTTGGACTAGGTATGTGTAAGACTATAGAAATTGCCTAAAATAATGACTAAATTGGGACATCTGGGAGTGATGACTGAGTAACATTTAAAAAGAAGCTGGGAAGGTATAGGAGCCAGAGAATTTGTGAAATCATTTATGAAGAAAGATGGTAAATAAAGGTCTCTCTTACTTCCATGTATAGAAGCAACACACATCTGACTTGGCTTTCATGATCTTAAGAGAAAGTTGATTTGCTACTTGAGCATTGAACTACAGTGAAAGAAGAAATCTGGGAGTCAGTGAAGCAATCTTCCCTGGAGATATGATTTTTTTTTTTGAGATGGTGGGGTTTCATGACGATTTCACAAAAAGAGAAAGAACATGAGGATATTTAATACTAGCTATGATTTATATTGACCACATATGCCCTTTAGATATTCCTCATTACCAGAATAACTTGAGTTTTGCCTTCTTATCACTGAGACACCAAATAGTTGTAGGAGATTGCATGCTAGGCTTATTTGGGGAATGTTTTGTAGCTAACTATTTTAAAGAAAACTTAGTAAATATCTTTGTTTAGAGATAATTGGGTCTACTAGCAATCTGTCAACGGAAGTACACTGCTAAAGCTGGCGAATAATATATTATTAGAAATGTGTCCCCAAAGGGAATCCCTAGAATCTGAGAGTAGCAGCTGTTCTCTGGGGATGCAACCCATGAGTATGAAGGCAAGTTGGTAGAATATCACAGTGGATGGTGTTATAGAAGCACATGCAAATTGGAATATTAGACAAGTTAATTAATATCAATCTCTATAAAACTGGAACAATGCCAAATCACTAGTAAGAATCATACATTAACGAAGCATATTGAAAGGTAAGTATAAATGCCAAAAAAAATGTAACTCTGACATTAGATAGTAATTGCAAAGTGGTCTATTCCTTCAGTTGTAATTGAATTATGTATTTCTCAAAATATTTTAGACTTTTATCCATTTTTAAATTTAAATATTATCTTAAGGATGAGATAAAGTCATGGAGAGAAGGTCATGAAGAAAAGGACAAACAGATTTAGTGTTAAAACCTGATACTCCTGACTGCTAGTTCAATAGATCCCACTGTCTGCTCACCGCATCCTGAAGCAGAAAAAAAGAAATGAATGGGAATTTAAAATTGAGTCTTCTGTTTGTAATGTTGTTCAGTCTTTTTATATCTGACTCTTCATGAGTTTTCTTGACAAAGACACTGAAGTGGTTAGCCATTTCCCTCCCCAACTCATTTCACAGATGGAGGCTATGTAACTTGCCCAGGATTACCCAGCTAGTAAGTATCTAGGGCCAGATGAAATCAGAAAGATGAGTTTTCTTGACTATGGCCCCAGTACTCTATGCACTGTACTATCTGCATGCCCCCAAATCATCAATGCATTATTTTAATGTTCAGAATGCTATCAATCAATTATAGCAACTATAAGTCATCATGAATAAGTTTAACAAATCCTTAGGATATGGCTTCAGTCATTCATATCTGCTTGACCTGTGCAATTTTTACCCATATCCTTCCATAAAACAAGTACAAGGAGTTTGCCCATCTTCCTGAATATCTATTCACTTTCTCATTACATGTGGTGGTAGAAAATTTGTCTTGGAAAAAGAAAGAATGAGTGAATTATGTTGACCCACTTATTTTACCTTGAGATCTTTCCATGCATAAAAGAAAATGCAATACATCTTTTTTTTATTTATATAAGCCAAAACAAATATGAAATGTTCTATTCTGATCAGTTTTTTTTTAATTAGACCTATGACTTTGTAAGTAATAGAATTTAA
The DNA here is from genome assembly GCF_016432865.1 of Antechinus flavipes. Taxonomy (NCBI): domain Eukaryota; kingdom Metazoa; phylum Chordata; class Mammalia; order Dasyuromorphia; family Dasyuridae; genus Antechinus; species Antechinus flavipes. The sequence continues at coordinate 54,617,510 of NC_067403.1, forward strand.
AGAAGAAAAAGTTGGTAACTTATAATGAAGAAATTTGCATTAATGGAAGTTCTTCTTTTTGAGAAAATTATGAAGATTTGGACTTTCTTGTCACTTTAATATTTTCCTGTGAGACAAATTTTCCCTTTGTTTTAATGGAGGCTGGTATAACTGGCATCTTCATGAGACAGTTACAATCTATATGTTTCAGTGATGGATGTATGCATATATACTTCCTATATCCCAAGGATCCCTCCAAAAGATCCCTTTATCTCTATATGTGTTCCCTATAATCCAAGAGTTTTGTTTTAGTTTAGCTTCTTTTGACTTAACAGTTGGAAGGAACTCTTTATTATATTTAGTCTCATCACACATCATTCCAGAAATATGGAAATGAATTTCATATGTATATAAAAATGTTCTTGATTCATTTCAATCAAAAAAGTAAGTTCATCTACAGGAGTTCCCAAATTCAATGATGATTACATCAATGTGGTTTATAGATTCTCAATTCGAAATATTTCTTACCCAAAGGGATCGTTTCCCACATCTTCACATTAATTACCTGCTGGGCCCCCAAACAATGTTCCAGAACCCATTCTCTAGGATTTTTAACATTATGTGGATACTGGTGTCTTACTATTTTTGTTTGATATACCTTTTGAATCAGTGAATATTAATAAAAAAGGGATGTCCTCATAAAGACATGTTTAATGAACATTAAAGTTCATTAAGTTGAATATATAGAACTTAAAAAGATTCTTATTTTCTTTCATGTTTTTCAATATATATATATATATATTTAAATCCAAGCTTTTAAAGGAGAAAAAGGTTGGAATAAAGTATGAGTGTATACCTGTATGTGGGTTCATGCCTGTATTAATGTCTGTATTTTTGTGATCATGTCTGTATGGAGAGGCAGATTGGTGGTGCCAGAAATAGTTCCTCGCTATGTGACCCTGAGTAAGTAAAAACTCTGTTTCTCTCATTTTCTTTAACTGTGAAATGAACTGAAGAAGGAAATGACAAAATATCCTAATGTCTTTGCCAATAAAACTGCAAATGTAGTCACAGAGTCAAACATGACTGGAATCTACATGAAGAGAAGCAGATATCTATGAATTCCATGAGTGTGTGTGTGTGTGTGTGTGTGTGTGTGTGTTTTCCCTAATTGCAGCATTTTGGACACATTCATATTTAATCATAATAACAAACTGCTTGTTTCATGTTTCTGAACCCAAACTATCCAACTGGCTGTTTATTACAAATGTGTCTATTTATCACTTAGGATGCTTAGCTTCCAGTCTAGATACTTATTTAAAATATTCTTATCTCAACCCAGTACAGAAAAGAGTGATTAATAATCTTGTTGACTAAAATAATCTATGCAATGGGGCTCAAGTCGTTACCTTCTAGTGACTTACACACTAACAAGTCAACATTGTACAGTCTTAGAATAATTGGGAAAGCCTTAAATTGAGGCAAATTTTCTGATGTGGCCTTTCCTAGAAAGCCTATCTCACAGTTACTTTTAAGTCACTGGTCCCCAAAGAAAAACAAAAAGCAGAACATCTGGGGACCCAAGTTCCAAGATGTGGCTCATCTAGGAAGTATATGAGCTCTGTGAGCAACTACCATATATTTCACAGGTGTTGGTGGGAGGATAGCAGCCCTTAACCTCCTTGTAGAAAGTAGAAGGACTTCACAGAGTCTTATATGCTCTGCAGAAGAAAAGAAGGGTAAATCTACTGACTCCATTTCCTCTTCTATAAAATGGAGACAGTCATTAACATCAATAGCATCTTATATTATTTTTGTTCTGAGAGACTCAAATGAGACAATATATGCAATATGCCTTGAAGGACTTTACATTTTCTCAAATTTCAACATGCCAACTAAATGATATTTAGCAAGTTAGTATTCTTCCGAAAATATAACATTTTTCAGAAAGTTATAGTAAGTCATTCATTATAAATCATTTAGTGCTTGTATTTCACTAAATGTGATACTGAAAAATATATGCTGTTAGTCACACAGCTTTTATATATCAGCAATAGGTTTGAACTTACTGCATTTGACCTAATATTTTTAACTGCATTTAAAAATGGATATTCTTCCCACATGCTCCAAACAGCATCCCATTTCCCACTTCTGAGCCTCTGCAAAAATGGCAGGAATGTGTAACTCTGAAATGCTTGTGCTCACTTTCAATTCTTAGATACTTTTATTAATTTAGAAACATTCATTAACTTCCTTTAAGCTTCAACTAGGTGCTATCAACTACAGAAATACTTTCTGGATCTGCCTACTCTTTACCTACCAATAAGGTTTGTGTTCTGCCTTCCTCAAATTGTTTAGTATTTCAGTGTCAGTAGTGTTTCCTCAAAGGGAATGTTAAGTTCCTTGAGTGTGGGGAATTCATTTTTGTCTTTCATCTTTATGTCCTTTGGGCTAAGTAAATAATAGCTATTATTATTATTGATGGGTTATTCACTTACCCTTAAATCTAATTCAAGCATGTTTAGTTTGTAAAATTAGTGCTTCTAAAAAAAATAGAAGATTGTTTTGGGGACATAAGCCTTTGGAAGCAACATCAGATTGCAGTTCCGATGAGCTTGTCAACTTAATGTGGACAACTCTTCAATGTTTAATTAATTTTTTTACTGATAAACTAATGAGTGAAATTATGCTGTTTGAAGGGTTTAAAAACAATAGAATTGTTGAAATATTATTCCCTTCCTTTCCAAATATTTGAATTCTGTGAATTTGTGCATTAAAAGAGCACAACAATGTTATTTATTGTCCCCATTTTTAACCATCTGTCAAATCCACATTGTGCATGTTCAAAATTTATTTTTCCTATCTCTTACCTTAAATTTATATCAATATCAGATTAAGGAAAAGTTTACTGTTCCAAATCCCTTCTAAATGTAGCTAACAATATTAGGTCAAATACAGTGGGTTCAAATCCTACTGTTGATACATAATAACTGAGTGACTACTAGCACATCATATAATCCATCAGAGTCCCAGGAAACTTTATTAAATGATCAGTTAGAGAGAAATTGCTCATTGGCATAAATAGCAAGAGTTTATATTCCTGGAATTCTCTCCATAGATGGAAGAATATCAGGACTGAAAAGAAAAGGCAAAAAATAGAACACATATTTTATTTATGGGGATATTCATATTTTAAAAGAATGATATGGTTTGATTATAACAATTCAGTGAATAGAGAGAAGTCTAATAACAGAATATGTTCCTAGGCACAGGATTAAGGAAAACACTAAAGGATTTATTTGAACCCTTTAGGAATTTTGATGAGGCGTAAAGAAGAAATTTGGAATATTTCCCCAAATTGACAAGTCATTGCTAACCCCGTTAACTTATAGGCTGGGGGAAGGAGAGAAATTTCTTTTTTTCCTTGAAATTGTTTTGGCTGTGTCTCTGTGCTTAAGATGCTCCTAAGCAGCTTATTAGTAGCCAGTATGAGAACTGAGCTAATTAAGCAAGATGTCTTTAAAACTCTTATGTCTGATGACTTGCTATCACTGTCAATTCATTTGCCGAAATTTACATCATCCTAATGAAATGTGTTCAGATAAGAAATGACATTAATGCCATTGGTTTAAAGATGTTTTCATTCTTTAGTTAGAATACTTTAGCAGCCTAAACCCTATTTATTTAAGTTAAACTTGTTACTAAGAGGTCCTCATAATTAATTTGGAGTGCTCCAATAAAATGTTATAAATCTCTTAAGAAACTATTGGATTTTTTTCCATGTTTCCTATAAGTTTACCCTTCTTAGATTGAATAACATTGGGTTTACATTGGTGACATGTTTCCAGTGTTCAAATGGTATTTGTGTCTTAGGGATGGTGGGATTTTATATTCCCAAGTTATAGAATCCCTGAATGAAGCAATTAGGAAATATACTAGTTCCTTATATAATTATATTCTCTCATTAGCCCTTGGGTAGGAAGGGAAAGAAACATTTCTTTATTTAATACCATAATGACACCATAATAATAAAACAGATCATCAGTATAAAACATAGTGGAAGTGTATAATCATGTTGTTTTGCACCACCCTCCCCCCTTTCTGGAATTGTCACATAATGGATAAAACAATGACCAACTTTGTTTGAAACATGAACTGATGCTAAGTAAAATGAGCAAAAAATGAGCAGAGCAGGAGATAATCTATACATGGCAACAGCAAGATTATGTGAAGATCAATTCTGATGGACGTGACTCTCATCAGCAATGAGATGATCCAGGCCAGTTCCGATGGTCTTGTGATGGAGAGAGCCATCTGCATCCAAGAGATGGGCCCAGAGAGGGCCATGAGGACTGAGTGTGGATCAAAACATAGTATTTTCACTTTTGTGGTGGTGTTTGTTTGCATTTTGTTTTCTTTCTCTTTTTTCCCCTTTTCGATCTGTTTTTTCTTGTGTAGCATGATATTTGTAAAAATATGTATAGAGGAATTATACATGTTTAACATATATTGGAAAACTTGCTGATGGGGAGAAGGTGGGAAGGTAGGGAAAATAACTAGAACACAGGGTTTTGTAGGAGTGAATGTAAAGAATTATCCACGTGTATATTTTGAAAATGAAAGGCTATAATTTAAAAACAAAGGAAGTTAAATTCTATTACCTTGAATATGAGCTTTTGAATATTAGCATAGCATTCTATGGATGAGAATAATGTTAAGATTTTGGCTATTTTTAAAATTGTAACATAGGCAACAGCATTGATTGATGGACTCTTTTTTAAAGGGCAGTGCCACACTGAAACCAGAGACTAGGGAAATCATATTTGTCACGAACTTAGTCCTGCCAGAGTTTATGATCGCTGACAATTTGCCCTATTCATAGGGCTGTCTTTAAAAGCAAGCTAATATAAAACTCCAGTTGTGATTGATGTTTTCCCATTTATTGTTTTCAAAGTTTGCATCCTTTTGGTTATAAGTAATCTCATGTTATTTTTAATACCAAAGATTAGAATGGTTTTTCATTTTATTTTAGCTTTCTGGAAAGAATTTCTCTGCTGAGAGTTTAGGGACAGGTCTATCAGTACCAGTGATTATGAGAGTAATTTTTAAAATGTTACTATCAAGTCTGCATACCCTCTAGCTATGTGAGTGAATTTTAAGGTAGTTGTTCTTTCTTATGTGGGGATTTGATTGCTAATGTCTCACATAGGAGAATGCAAGCTCTTTGAGATGAAATATTATTTCATGTTGGTTTTCTGTCTCCAACACTGGACAGAGTACTTTGCACATAGCAGAAACTTCAAAATGCTCATTGTATTGGTTTGAATCAACCTAAACTAGAACTGTGAAAAATATGAAACTAATATCCTCTTCAAAACTGATAAAAGAACTGGTCATTTGAAATGATTATGTTTAACTACATAAAGATAACCCTTGTAAAATGCTTATTTTGACTAAAAACTGAAAATACAAAGAAAGAAAACCACTTTTATTCAATTGGAAAGCTACCAAAAACTTAAGTAGGGTCAGCATCAGATGAATGTTGTTAGGGATGATATAAAGCTTAATTTTGTTGCATCATGCAAAAAGTTAGTAAGATTATTATTTTTTTCAAGTGTATGGAAGGTAGGAAACAGTTAATTTGTTATTTATGCCATTTATTTATGTCTTCCTTCCTTCCTTCCTTCCTTCCTTCTTCCTTCCTTCCTTCCTTTCTTCCTTCCTTCCTTCCTTCTTTCCTTTCTTCCTTCCTTCCTTCCTTCCTTCCTTTCTTCCTTCCTTCCTTCCTTCCTTCCCCCTCTCTCTTCCTTCTTTCCTATCTCTCTCCCCCTTTCTTCTTCCCTCTATCTCTCCTCCCTTCTCTCTGTCTCTCTTCTTTCTGTCTCTCTCTCTTTGATTGAATGGACAAGAAATTTTGCTATGTAAACTTCCTTTGTTGTTGTAATTGTAGCAATATTTGAATCTAGTTACCAGCATACTTTTTACTGCTTAAGCAGCTAGATGGTGAAGTGGACAGAGTAATGGTCCTGACACAGTTCAAATGCAGTTTCATGAAGTTACTAATTGTGTGACTTTGGGTAAATCACTTTACCTTGGTTTTTCTCAATTTCTTCAACTGTAAAATGGGCTAATAATATCACCTACTTCTTTAAGTTGTCTTGAGAATGAAAGGACATAATATTTGTAAAACACTTAGCAACTAGCTGGCACAATGAGGGAGAGCTAGCCAACCAGGTCAATAGATGATTTGAAAAGTAATATGCATCAACTGAGTTCATCATCTGCTATCAGAATCATTGATGTGTGTTTGTATTTTATCTGCAGATTTATTCTTGTCATCCAGAAAGAGTAAATGGAGGAGTGAGAGAAAAATTGCTCTATGTTATTGACATTTTAAGTAGAATTTAATTCTATTTAAACATTAAGTTCTACTATAAGTAGAGGTTAGTACAGAAGAGATTGTTGATTTTTTAGCAGAATTATTTATATATACATCAAAGGTGTTCTTGATGAAAATTTTGAGGAACATGGGCAGGATTTTTTTAAAGATTATGAAGGAAGGAACACATCCTAATTGTTATATCACTAAATGAAATGTGGAGGGGGAAAAAAAAGGATACACCATATAATAGCAATTTATTAGTAACTAAAAAGAATCTTATTTGATCAAAATTAATCTTAAAGATTTTCCTAGAATGTGCTTTTGCATATTCATGAATTAAATTTATTTTAAAAAAACTTTAACAGATATAAATTGGAGATTAATATAGTCAATAACATGCCGAATCACAGAACATTAGAACTTTGTATGTCATCTACCTACCCTGTACCAGAACAAGCATTTCACATACAGAATTACTAATAATGGTCACCCAGATTTTCCTGGAACATCTAATAAATATTTATACAAACTGAGAGAAAAACATGAAAGAAAAAAGATGTATTATTCAGATTATGACATAAATTGAATGAATTGAGTTCATCTGTTGACACATACATCACAGATATCATAGCTGAAACAAAAATTGAGTGAGATAAGATGTAAGATTGGATTACATTTAGAAAGTCACATCCACCTTTCAAGGACCCCAAATTGCTAAGTGCCACCAAGAAATTTTAACAAGACACTTTTTCTTTTAACAAAATCATTCTCCTTTTGAGACTGTGACGTTGTATACAAAGGAATACATGAACTAATTATTTTTTTAAAAATAATTGGCAATAACCCAAAGATAATGGCAAATTAATGTTGGTTGGATATAAATTGGTAGAATTTTGTTACTATTTATTACAGTATCATATAAATAATTGATTTTGTCATGTAGCAAAAGTAGGAGACAACAGATGGTATGGTCATGCATGGCATATTGGTACCCTAGAGATAATCAAAGAACCAAAAGAAGGCATTCTGTCGAATGCATAAATAAAACATGGAAGATTTATAGACAAATATAAATAAATATAGTACATGCTATCATATGAAGGCACCATGACTGATCTCAGTTTTTCTACTAACCATACCAATAATCACTGTTCCTTTATTGGTATCAAGTTCTCAAATTAATCAAAACCCAGAGTTAAAGTAATTTGGAGCATTATTTTGGGATAGATGTCTTTCACATATGAAAGTTAACTTGAAGTAAAACATCAATTTATTTGAAGTCAATAAACATTTACTAGATCCCACTATATGCCAGGAACTGACCCTGATTGAGTCTAAGTATTAAAAGACAAAAATAAAACTCTTCTAGCTCTGAAGGAAAATGAGAAAAGTGGTAGAAGGGGGGAGAAGCCTTTTGTGACAACTTGGTTCTTAAATTAAGCTAGAGGTTTTTAATAGAGGAAGTAAGGAGAGACAGTATTCTAGATATGAGAGGAGCAGTCTATGGAAAAGAAATAGAGGTAAGAGATAAAGTGTCAGGGACAAAGGAAAGAAATCTCACTTTTCCCGGATTATAATATGAAAAGGATTTAAAAACTTTGACCAGTTCTACATTGTGAAGGGTTGTAAAAATCAGAAAACTTTATATTTTAAAGCAAGAGGCAATAGGGAGCCTGTGAAGATTCTTGAGCTTTTTAAAAATACCTTCTTGCTTATCTAGGGTGAGTTTTAGGGGCTTGTTCTTTTCAGATGAAGAAAGAGGCTTTTTAAACTCAGATACATCAGCAAAGCTGAATTGCTAATTGTCATACCATGGCAAAGAAAGTATTTCATTGCAGCTGACTTGAATAATAGAGTGAAGTGGAAGGGAGGGAAGCCTATTTACTCTAGACACTAAGCAAAAGCCATGAAACACAGAGGGGAAAAGACAGTTTCATTGAAAATAAAATATTCATGTTGATAACTTACATAAAACAAAAGATGGAGTGTTTTCTGCAGGGAAATTACTTTCTTTGATGAGCTCCATTTATGCATGATGGAGTTTTAAATTTTTGAAAACCCCTTTGGTTATTTTTTTTCTTCCTTTCAATCCTAGTGGTTTTAATTTCCGACATAAACAGATAGATCTGAAATTTTCTTGCTAAAAGGTTCTTATTCTGTTTAAAATCAAATTTATGGCATTGGGAGGAAACAGAATGGCTTTTTGCAATGACAATGACTAGAAAATAAATATTTAAGATATCAGCCTCATGGACTGCATGGTGAGAAGTGGTTCCATTATGTTTTGAAACTGCCCACTGATGAAATGCATCTTAATTTACTTTGTTTATATTAAACATTGTTTTGCTTGGAATGCCTTCTAGAGAGATTCTGGCTATTGGATTTTGTAACTAGAAGCTGGAGTTTCACAATAGATTTAGTTGGTTGCAATCTAATATGCATCATGTCCACGTGCTTCTTTTGCAGCTTTTCAATGAACAATACAATTAAAAGGAAGTCATGGATCATTTAAGGTGAATTTATGGGAGAACATGGACTAGAATTTCTTAAAATAGGTAGCCATAGATAGGTTGTAGTCTTTATCTTTTCTAAGGGCATTTGCCTCCATATCAGTGAGATCAGAGAACTACTGAAGCATTAGAGTACTAGCATGTATCTACTCCCTGTTAATTGTTTTGTGTGATCTGCAACCTCCTGTCAAATTTTCAAAACTAAAACCCACGTCACAACAGATAGTCTTAGTCAAAAGGCATTCTAGAGCAAAAGCTTGAAAGCAACAATTCAGGGGGCCTTATATTTATTTACTTATATTACACTAATTAGAAAAGAATATAAAATAAAATCTACTTCTCTGAGTTTCAGTGCAGAGTGAACATGAAAAGGAATCTGCAGCCTTGTTATATAATTTTCTATGTTTATGTACTTCCTAGCATAACCATGAAATCAATCTCATCCTGTTTGAAAGGGACTGTCAGTCCCTATTCCACGAGGAGCTATCATGACAACAGTGATAATTGACAATATGGATTTAAAGTGCATCACCAATAATTTTAACAAAATATTTGCACCAAAGTTTTCTTAGTTTGGGGAGTATCACTTCATTTGGACATTCTAAATATATGGAGTGATGACATCTGTTAAAATAAAAATTGTTCTTAATCTTCAGGGAACCAATGTTATAAACAGGCAATTTATGCAATAGTTTCTCCTCACTATTCTTCAGTCTGAGTCAAGTTAATCAATTGATTTTATTTTTATTTAAATATAGATTTCTTTATGAATCACATTGGGAGAGAAAAATCAGAATGAAAGGGAAAACCACAAGAGAAAAAAAAATGGAAGAAAAAAAGGGGGGGTGGAGTGAACATAGCATGTGTTGTTCACATTCAGTCTCCATAATTCTCTGGGTGCTGATGGCATTTTCTATCCAAAGTTTATTGGGATTGCTTAGATCACTGAACTGCTGAAAAGAACCAAGTCTTTCATAGTTGTTTATCACACAATTTTGCTATTATTGTGTATACTATGTTCCTGGTTCTGCTTGTTTTGCTCAGCATCAGTTTGTGTATATCTTTTCAGGCCTTTCTAAAATTAGCTTGTTTATCTTTTTTATAGAACAATAATATTCCATTATTTTCATATACCTTAACTTATTCAGCCATTCCCCAATTGATGGGTATCTATTCATTTTCCAATTATGTGCCTCTACAAAAAGGGCTGCTACAAACATTTTTGCATATGTGGGTCCTTTTCCCTCCTTTATGATTTCCTTGGGATACAGGCTTCACAGAAGCACTGCTGGGATCAAGGGGAATGCACAGTTTGATAACTTTTTGAGCATAGTTCCAAACTGCTCTCCAGAATGGTTGGATCCGTTCATAATTCCACCAACAATGCATCAGTGTCCCAGTTTTCCCACATTCCCTCCAACATTCATCATTAACTTTTCCTGTCACCTTAGCCAATCTGAGAGATGTGTAGTGGTATCTCAGAGTTGTCTTAATTTGGATTTCTCTGATCAATAGTGATTTAAAGCACTTTTTCGTGTGATTAGAGATGATTTCAATTTCTTCATCTGAAAATTGTGTATATTTTTGATTTCCAAATTTTTTTCCTTCCTTTTGCCTCTTACCATTTAGTAAGGCAAATTATTTCATACAGATTACACATGTGCAGTCATGCTAAATATATTTCTGTGTTAATCATATTGTTATGGAAAATGTGACAAAATATACACAAGAAAAAGAAAGCAAAATATGTTTTGATCTGCATTTAGATTCTATTAGTTATTTCCTTGAAGATGGATAATATTTTTGTCAGAAGTTCTTCAGAATTGTCTTGGATTAATGCATTGCTGAAAATTGCTAAATCATTCACAATTAATCATCATACAATATTACCAATCTGTATACTGTGTTCTTCTGCTTCCTATTTTCTCTCAAAATTATAAACAACAACTTGTACAGCCATCCCCAAATTGAGGAACATTCCCTTAATTTCTAATTCTTAACCACTACTGAGTGGCTGTAAATGTTTTTATATATATAAGTTATTTTTCTTTTTTAAAAAACAATCTTTTTGGGATACAGACCTAGTAATGGTTTTGCTTGGTCAAAGATTATGTATAGTTTTATGGCCCTTTGGACACAGTTCCAATAGCAAAGCTTTTTAAACTTCGTATCACAAACATGTATGATTTATTATTGATAAATATTTGATTTATATACTTATTTTATATGGATTGGTTGTGAAAATTTTTTCAGATGAAAAAGGGATATGAGTGGGCAAAGTGTAAAAAGCTCTGCTAAATTTGTAATCATAATGTTATATATTTTCTACCATTTCCTTATATAATAGTATCAAGTTCCATAAGAATATATCTATCTCTACATCTATACATATGCATACATACACATATCTACACACATACAGATATATATTTTGTGTGTATGTATGTATGTATTTACATATATATGTATTTATGTTTATAATTCTTAATGGTGAGAAACTTAGGAACTCTAATCAAGACAATAACCACTCACAATATCGGGGAGCTCATAATGAAACATGTTACCCATCTGGACAGAGAGAGGAGATGAATTCAGAGAGCAGACTGAAGCTAATGTTTTCCTTTTTTTTTTCTTTTGACATGGTCAGTATTGGAATTTGTGTTGCTTGACTATAAATGTTTTTATCTTCCTTCCTTCCTTTTCTTTTTTGTTTTATTTAATAGAGTTTTTGATTTTTTTCCCCTTGCTTTCTCAATAGCATGCTAGGCTTAGTGACATGGAAGGAAAAAATTCAGGTTTGAAAATTACATTAAATTAATTTTTGATGGTAATGAGCTGGTCCTATATTGTTATTATACCACATTTTAGTTCTTTCACAACACATGACTCAACCATTTTTGACATTTCTTTGCCAATATATTGTTAATTGGATTTATATGGATATTGTCCATAGAATGTGTGTGTGTGTGTGTGTGTGTGTGTGTGTGTGTGTGTGTATGTGTGTATTTGTATTGGTGCTTTGAAGTTTTATAGCCTCAATCAGAACTTAAACCATTTTTTTCCATTACATTTAACAAATCTAATGGCATATAATTGTGGTCAACTTTTTTTATCCCATGAAATAATGTCCATTTGCTTTAGGTATATTTCTGCAAATTTTTAATTTGCTTATTATATATTTCAAAAACATGTGTCCTTTTTTTTTTCTTTTGGACAAGAAAGTGTTATTTTTTTTCTATAGCTACCTTTAAGTAACTGGCCCTATTTTTTCTTAATATTACACAGGTTTTTTTTTTGAGTACACTTGAAATTCAATTTTTTCCATTTTGATGTTCTAAAAATCTACACTGACTGATATTACAGAGGTATTAATCATTTTAATCACCTGTGTTTCTATATTTGCTGTTGTTATTGGGTTTTTTGTTATTTTTGCTACTAAGAGGATTATTAATTAGGGCTTTTTGAATCTGTTTATTTAATGTGAAATTACATCCTTACTTTTTTTATTAACCTCTAATTGAAATTTGTAATTTAGTATAATTATTAATGAAGGCAATACATATTATGAAAAGTGGCTCATAATTTTGACTTGGCTATCAGAGGGGTCCAGGACAAAAGTCATTAAAGTAATCTTACTCTCCTTCTATGGATCTAGTCAGGAAAAAGAGGAGAGGAGGCATGGAAATAACCAGAATTGAAGGACAGCAGAGTATTAATGAATATGTCTCCAACTATGGCAATAATGGATAGAAGGAAAAATAGTTGGCAAAGAAAATAATCTATGCTGCTCCTCCCTAATCGTCAAGCTTGTTCTAGTTTTATATGTCACCGGTGATATACAAAAGATTATCTAAATAACTCCTCTATATTTATATTTTCATCTTTGGAAGTTTGTAAACTTCTGTCTATAAAAAGTGAATACAAGACTAGAAGGGATGAATTTTCCTTCTGTTGCCAATTCTCACAGGTGGTATTTGCCTATATAAATGATATATGAATATTTTTGTTTACTTTTTCCATTAAATTTTAAAGAACTAGACTTCAATTCATACTTTAAACACAATGAAAATATTAAAAGAAACCAAACATTAGCAATATTAATATATTACATAATTCAAACATTAAATACAATATATAATTTAATATAACATATAACAATGTGTCATTTATGATGTTGCTAATATCTATATCTATCCATCTTTATAAATTTATCTATATTTTGAAATATAATAGTAAGATTCCTTGAATCAAAAAATATATTCACTTGAAATGTCATAACTTTCAGTGTCCGTAGGAGTTTATACAAAACCTCCCCAAGTAATCAAAATAGATTCAGTAGTTAAATATCAGATCACTCACTGTATTGTTATATATAGTAATCAGGCAAGAGTGTAAAGAATTTTAATTCTAATTGTAGGGTAGAATGTCCCAAGCAGCCATCAGAATATGAAAGTAAGGATCATAATTCCTAATACTTGTCTTAAGAGACACAAGATACTTGAAATAAATTAACCTGCTCATAGAAATGGAGATACATAAAACACTTTTGCTAACATACATTGAAAGTGAACATGACAAGGAAAACAATACGTAGGAGAGAGATCTAAAAGCAGGAATCACTATGATCCATTTAACTAGATAAGACATTTGAACAGATACAATTCCATTTGAATATAGAGTTAGAATGCATTTTAGTTCAATTAAGGAATTGTATGCTTTGACATAAACACTATATATTTAGAGTGCTGATATTCCATTTAGTTTTTAATCAATCAAGTTGATATTTGTTTTAAGAATTTTCTATTCATTTTCCTTCTTTATATATTTTTAAAACATACTATATCTCTTTCCATTTACAAAATTCATTAGAACTTGAGGATTTTGTATATAGCATTGACAATTGCTAAAGAGCTTCATTTGAGTCTTCCCATTGTTAATCATGTTCCCTGAGAATTGTGGCTAACTTTTGATGTCCTTTTACTTTCCAAGATAAAATATTCAGTGGGGAGTACCCATGGCGGGGTACAGAAACAAGCACCCAAAATGTAACCTCAAAACTGAGACTTAGATGCTAGATCTAATGGTTGCTCTGAAGATGAATTGGATGCACAGTTCTAGAAATAATTTTTATTTCCTACATAAAGCTCCTGCCTTTCATTTAGCAACGTGTCTCTACAGCACAGGAACTAACATGGAGGCAGAAAATAAAATTTTTGAAAAATACAAATATCCTGGAAGCATAAATATAGTTTAAAATTATAAATCATGTATTCTTTTTGCTCTGGGATTCCCTTATTTTAGTGGGTTAACGATGGATGTATATCAGTACATTTCTTGAGTTCTTGTCTGCATAATCTACTAAAAGTCAAGTTAAGAAGGTTAAAATAGTAAAATATTTATTTTGAAAATAATGGCAAAGTAAAAACAGAGGTGAATCATGAAATGCTTTGCCCAGCTCTCAGTATGCAAATTTCTTATAGACATGGCCTCTATTAAAAAGGGTTTACTGCCTGCTTTATGAGCAAATCCCTAGGAAACATAAGCTATGGGGCGAAGTAAGTTTTATGTTTTCTGTGTTTTCTATGGCTTAAAAACTTCTCCCACTTGAGTCCTCATGACTCTCCCATTTGGCATATAACTATATCTCACTGTTTTTTGGGTCAGTTTGCCATAGCTCCTTGGGGTAGTCTAAGAAATCTTTAGTTTCTGCTATTCTACTACTGCCACAATTGGAATGATTCTGTTGCTTCCATTTACAGAAGCTCTTCTGTGACTTCTGCAATACATTGGGTAATATATACAAGGATATATTAATTATTTAGGACTTTTGTATATCCTTTCTTCATGAAAATAATCAATCCTGATTACTAGAGAACAGATAAGCATATGTACATTTATATATCTGCATTGAAAGCTGAGATTTCCTTGCTCCAAAATTTGTAGTTTTTATCTATTATATATTTTCTACCTTGTCAAACAAGTTTTCCTTAAAATAGTGATATCCATATGGAAAATCTCAAGAAAAAAATTGCAAGTCCCTTCCTCAAATGTTCTTTGTTTTCTCATTTGAAAAGAGGCCATTCCCTTGTTACTATTAAGAAGTAACTTAGACATAAAATATATATATATGCATACACCTACATATATACATACATATGGAAATGATTTATTTTTCTATATATTTATTATATTCTGTTATTTTCCCATAAACAACTGAGATAAGTTTTCTTTGTTTTCACAATTTAAGACTTCATAGACAATTCTCAGATGAACTCAAATGGAAGAAGTTTTTTGGTTGTTATTTTTATTTTCATTCCCAAATTTTCTCCCTCCTTCCACTCATTGAGAGGATTAGAAATGCAATATTCATTACACATATGAAGTCATTTACAACATAATTTCTACATTGTAGTTGTTTAATTGTTTTCACTTTTGCCTAATCCTTTGCAACCCCATCTGGGGTTTTCTTGGCAATGATACTGGATAATTTGCTTTTTTTCCTTCTCTATATTATTTTGCAAATGAGGAAACTGAGACAAACAGGGTTAAGTATCTTGCCCCAGGATCAAGCAACTAATAAGTGTCTGAGGGCCTAATTGAACCTAGGAAGATGAATCTTCCTTATTCCAAGCCCAGTGCTCTATTCGCTGTACCACCTATTTGTCCTCCTATTTCTTCTTTAATTACTACATTGCATAAAAAACTATGGGGAAAAAAAGTGAAAAAAAAAATTTTTAACTGCATTCAAAGATAATCAGTACTCTAGAGGGAAATAGAATTGTTCATCACAAGTCCTTTGGAATTATTATAAATTATTATAGGTAAGTTTTTCACAGTTTGTTATTATTATAATATTGCTATTATTCTGTGAAATGTTCTCCTAATTCTTCTCACATTACTTTGATTCAGCTCATCTAAATCATCACTGTTTTTATGAAACTATCATCTTCATTATTTTTAAAGTGCAATAGAATTCCATCAGATCATATTCTATAGTTTGTTCATCCATTCCTCAAGTGATGGCTATCTTCTCAGTTTCCAATCCTTTGCCACCACTAAAAAATGTCTACTATAAAATTTTATGCAGACATATGAATCTGTTTCCTTTTTCTTTGATCTCTTTGAGGTCTATATCTCATAGTAAAGATCAAAGGATATGCACAATTTTAATTCTTTAGGTATAATTCTAAAATGCTCACTAGAAATCTCTAGTTCACAATTCCATTACAGCAGTATACTTGTTTTTCCACAACTTTTACAGGATTTGTCCTATTCTTTTTTATCATGTTATCTAACCTTGTGTTTACATGTAAGGTGGCAATTTAAAAGTTGTTTTAATTTTTATTCTCCCATTAGCAAATTAGAATATTTTCTGATGACCATAGCTAGCTTTGATTTCTCCTTAAAATTGCCTGTTCAGACATTTTCACCATTTATTGAGTAGGGAAAGGCTTTTATTTTTATAAATTTCATTCAGCACCTTTTATATTTGAGAAATTAGACCTTTATTGGGGAAATGTGCTGTTATAATTTTCCCCAGTTTCTTGTTTTCCTTCTAATTTTTGCTTCATGTTTTGCCAAACCTTTTAAATCTAATGTACTCAAAATTCTCCATTTTACCTCTTGTAATCTTTCCTATTTCTTGTTTGATCACAAACTTTCTTCCAATCATAGATTGGACAGGAATTATTTTTTCATGGCCCCCTAATTTGCTTATGATATTACGCTTTTTGTTTAAATCACATACAAACCTGGTAAATTTTACATGAAAATTTTAATTTTTATGAGGACAAATGAAATGTTTTAGAATAGAGATGAGAAGTATACATCCTAATTCTAGACTTTGTCCATTCCTTTTAGCTGCTCACTGCTCTGTTTCACAAGGGAATCATAAACACAGAGCATTAATATACACAAGAATTGGAGTTCACTATATAAAAGGGGTTAGGGTTGTGGAACTCTCTGGTACTGCCAACTTCCCTCAAACTTATCTGACACCTTCTAGTTACTACTCACATAACTCATAAAAATTCAATATGAAGACCCAGATCTTTCTTATTTCAAGTTCTTCTGTAGGAAAAATATCTCTTGATTTATTTTTGATTGATCCTCATTCACATTGTGCATAGAATGTATAAGTTTTGAATGGAGTGTTTGTGTTTATATATATATATGTGTGTGTGTGTGTGTGTGTGTGTGTGTGTATGTGTGTGTGTGTATGAGTATCCATATATATATGTACACACTATATATACATATATGTGTTTGTACAGATAGATAAATAATAAGATACTTTTATTCTCTAGTGTAGCCACTGATTTTCAACAAAACCTCCCATTTTGTAAAGAATTTACTAAGTAATGAGGAAAAATGGGCAAGAGAAGTTGATTGCATTTCCTTTTGCTACTAGATTAAAAATAATTTCATCTGCTCTCTGCAATTACTGACTACTAGCTGCCATACATTATGCCTTCTTCCAGTTACTTTTATCTGAATCAATTGCCATCAACAATATTGTTTTCTGAAAGTGTAGTTGTTCTTCTTAAATATAAAAACCAGAAACATTTATTGTTTCTGGTCAATCAACACCATTTCAAGCCTATTGATAAAGAAATCTCACAAGCTTACTTACCTGGAACACAAAAGAGTTTCTTAGGCAACTAAATAGTCTTTAACTTTACCCTTGTCAACAGAGAGTCTCCAGAATTTAATCTTACTTGAGTTTGAAAAACTGAATCCTCCTCTTTCCAGGTTTTCCAGGAAAAGAAAATCCTTTCTTTTCCAAGGATCAGAAGTGATCTTTGCTCCTAAAGTCTCAATTATCATGACCTATAATGGAATCTTTCTGACTCACTGCTAAACACTTCTACCCCTTTCCTTTTGCTTCATTTTTTCTTTCTAAACCCTTTCTAAATCCCAACACTCTGACTAAACTCATAAAGGTACTAGAAAAACTAGAAAATGAAATTAAAATGAAGAGTCGAATGCTAGAACTTGTTTATATTTCTCTTATCACAACAAAACTCAGGTATTATCTGAGATTAAAAAAATAAATAAATAAAGTTGATATGACCTCTAAAAAATCCCATTCTATTATCTTCTTAATGTAAAGATGAACTCAAGATTTTCAAAGGGTATTTCGAAAGGAGTTTATGTTCTACAAGGTCCTCTCACATTAGGATGCACTCATTATTTAACTACCAAACTAGCAATGGATTATGGCTAACAGAATTAGCCTATCACATAGCCAAAGATCAATCACTTTTTGTCATTGTTGAGTCATTTTAGTTGGGTCTAACTCTTCACAATGCCATTTGGGGATTTCCTAGAAAAGATGCTGGAATGAATTGCCATTTATTTCTCCAGTTTATTTTACAGATGAGGAAACTGAAGCTAATTGGCTTAAATGGCTTGCCTAGGATTACATATCTCTAAGGGTCTGAGGTCAGATTTGAATTTACAGAGATGAGTGTTTCTGATTCCAACCGCAGTCCTTCATCCACCATGCTATCCACATGCCCTGAATTCGCTACAGGGTGATGGAATTTTCAGACCTGACCATCCCAAAGACCACCTTCTCAGGTAGGAAAGAGCTTTCAGGAGTTAGTATTCATATTAGGCAAACTTATGACCTTGACATATGGAAGTAAAACAAATGTTCCTCAACATACAGAGCAAAGAGTTCAGAAAGTTTCAGTAGGAAAGCATGACGTATGACAGGCTTGGAATCACACAAATTTGGATTTCTCAGATTAGAAATAATTCCTTAAAACTGTAATTGATTTCTGGGAGGGAGAAGAACTATTCTAATATCCAAGTATCTAGATGGCCTTTGTTAAAGGCTCTGCTATAAGAGTGTGGGCTAGAAAGATCTGGGTTCATCTTAGGCAGCTTAATAAGTTTTGATAGCTGAGCCAGCACCACTTGATGCCAAGGGTAGATCATTAAGTGATGGACACATTTCCTCAATCATTTCAACAGGGTGAAGAGAATGACCCACCTGTATTTTACAGTGCACTTAGTATACCAAATTTAAATTTCAAATTAAGAATAGCCTGAAACCCTGGAAAGTCACAAGCTTATGATTGATATGTTCATAACTATCACTTTACATTTATAATGCAGTCACTATGAAATGAGGTATACCAATCCAGGACCCATTATAATTTTATATTGAGAACTATACAGATTTAATCATAAACACTACAAATACATATGGTATGCAACATGAAGGTATTTAAGGAATGAATAAAATAGAATTTATTAAACATTTACTCTGTAGTAGGAACTGTGCGAGACACTAGGGTTACAAACAAAAAATGAGGGTCAATCTGTTCAAAAGTTTATATTTTAATAAGAGAAGACAAGGCATATATGAAGGGAGCTTTGGGATGGGAGGTTATAATATAATAGGTTTATGTATTAGGAATTTTAATTGTAGCTAGGGTTGGGGGAGATTTCTCAGGAAAATGCCCTTCAGAGTAAATATCCATATATGAGCAAATGACCAAAATTCAGAAACATATAGTAATAAAAAGAGCTAATGTTAATCAAGCTTTTTCAGCTTTGCAAAGTGTTTGGAATATAATTTATCATTTGATCCTTACAACACCCCTCTGAGATAGATATTGTAGGTGTTATTATTTCCATTCTACAGATGAGGAAACTGAGTTTGAGAGTGATTAAACAACTTGTCCAAAAATCACCTGTCAGTGTCAGACTCAAGATACAAATGCTTATCTTCCTGTCTCAGAGTCCTATATAATACATTCCGTGCCAGCAAATTTTGTGACATCTTATAAAATGGAAGAAACGCTTCTAAAAAGGCTTCTTTCTTCAAACCTCAGCAATCAAACCTGTTTCTATGTCAAACCTGATTTTTAGATATGAGAGAAATGTGAATTGCTGTTTCTTTAAGTTGTCACTAAGTTGGGCACCAATGTAATAAGCATTCAGCAGTAAGGAGAACAAGATTGCTTAAGGATGGGTGAAATAACTCAGGTCAAAAGAAAAAATGATAATGATAATCAAAGTGGGATTGCGCCCGTGAGTAGCCGATGAATTTCCACCCTGGGTGAGATAGGACAATTAAGGCACAAAACAAAATAAAATTCTAAATGTGAAAAATAAGTCACTTCCTAAAACATACTGAGGGACTTCTCTCCTCCATAAAATATTTCTTACAAAGATAAACAAGATGGTTTCTCTGTGGTTGTACTTATCCTTCTCCTATAATTCTCTTTTACAAATCACTAAGGACTATCAATTCTCCCCTTGTTAGTTCTCTTAATTGATAAATTTTCTTTTAATTTTTATTCAATGTCTTTCTATTTTGTCCCCAAAACATATTATCTATTCTCTTCTGTCCCTCAAATTTCCAATTCCTCCCTTAATTTTTTTAATATAGTATTCCTCCTCATTAATTTTCCTTAACACTTCATTTGCCATGCTACTTACTACTTGGGAAAATTACTATGATCCAGGTTAATGTTTCCCACTTTGATTGAGGATATGTTTCTAACTTTTGGAGTGGATCCTCCCATCCTAGTAGCTGATTGTATTAGAGTGCTACTATTTCTTTCAAGTTGGAAATCCTATTTTTATTACTAGCCAGAAAGGTTATAAAAACCTGGGTCTTCATGTTTATCACCATAATTGATAACATTAGTTTGAGACATTTAATAATAAACCCAAAGAGAGCATAAATTTGACTGAGATAATCCTAACCTCGTTTTTTTTTTTTTTTTTTTTGCATGGGAAAAGAAAATATATCAATGTTGGAGAGATGAGTATATGTAAATGGATCCATGTCATTTATGATTCTTATATTTGAAAAGAAATAAAAGTAATTAAGCCCCAAGAGGAGTGAATTGGTTGAATTTAATAACGTAAAGGGACTGCACGGAACATCTATTCCAATCTTCTCTCCTTAAGAGTGATGAAATAGTGGCTCAGAGGCAATAAATTAGTTAGCAAGGCTATACAGGTACTTATTTGGTGGTTGTATTGGGAGCATTTAGATCTCCTGATTTCTCTTCCTGGTGTATAATTAAAGGTTCTTGCATTAGATACTTCAGTTGCCACCGACAATGAAATGCCTTTGTGGAATGGTCCCACTCATCAACACTTTTTTCCTCTTAAAATGATTTATATATTTTTTCATTTTCTTCCCAGAATTGAGATTTAGGGAAATACACACACACACACACACACACACACACATACACACACACACACACACACACACATACACTCGGTCTAATTTAATCCATACATGAAAGGAATCCCCACTATGACATTCCCAGCAAGTGATCACTGAATGTTGTTTGATAATCAAAATGGGGGAACTAACAATCCCTTGAGGCACCCCAAATTACTTTTGGACAGTTTTAATTTTAAGGACGTTTTTGCTGACATGGAAGTTAAATTGGTCTCTTTGTAATTTCCACATAGTACTCTTTGTTTGGCCCTCTAGGTCCTAGGTAAAATAAGTATAATTTCACCCATACACTAGAGTCTTTCAAATATTTAAAGTTAACTATCATTTCCCTCCTGAGTTTTTCTTCTCCAGGCTACACATGGCCATTTCCTTCAAACACTCTTATATGGTAAATATCTGTTTACATAACATGTTTCTCTTATAAAATACAAATACCTAAAAGGACAGGAACTGGCAATTTTTATCATTGTATGCTCTGATATGCTTGTTTGCATATAATAGGTACATATTAAATGTTTGTGAAATTTCTTTATTGAATATGTTTCTATTATTGTTCATTTGGGAAACTTTGCTTCTATTATTTTTAACCACTCTTCTTGAATGAATACATTATAGTAATATAGGCATAGAGCTGGAAGAAACTTTAGAGCTGATCTAGTTTAATTCCATCAATTTTATGGAAATAGAAATAGAGTTAAAGGTTTGATGCCTTTTTTCAACTCATATAGAAAATGAACAGCAAAAGAATGATTCTAATTCAGGGCTGTGACTCGAAATTCAGAGCAATTTTCATTATTCCAAAATGTGCAGGTTCTTTCTGCACAGATTCCCCCAGTTTAGTTATAAGATCATCTGGCTATGTACTTAGGTAGTTTTTCTCAGTGATCTTTAATTTAATTTAATTTAATTTAAAAATTCTTAAGGGTGCAAATTGAAAGTGCACATTTAATTTGTATTTGGGAAATATACTTAATGAAAATATGATTGTTACACCAAATAGAATATATACTTTATGGTATATAATACATTTAAGTGTATCTGTATTTTTTTTTGAAGAAACTAGAAGATGAATGGTGAGTGGCCCTTGAAATTTCTTTCTACACCCCTTACTTGGTAAATCTGTTAATTAAGGCTCTGGAGACCAGACTGAATGTTTTGACAAAGTACTGGTAAAATTGATTTTTACACTGAATTAGCTGGTTGTTGTACTGAATGGAGTGAATGTATTTATTCACAGAATAACACAATCTAAGAGGTAAAAGGGACCCCTGAGGCCCTGTATCTGTAAGGGACCTTGTAAATGACCCAAATCCTTTCAATAAAGTCTCCAAAATTAGTCTTCCTGTTTCTCTTTACATTCTCTAAGGAAGGTTGACCATCTATCTCCTCAGACAACCTACTCCCATTTTGTTGAATTTTAAACTGTTAACAAGTTTTTTATCCTTATGTCAAGCTAAATTTATAACTTATACCAAATGTTTACTGTCCTCTTGGGTCAAAGAAAAACAAAACAAAACCTACCTATATATTATCTCTTCTTCACATGACAGCCCTTCAAACATTCAAAATCTGCTATCATACTATGTTCTTCATTAATGTTCTTTAGGGAATATTCCTATTTCCTTCAGATAGTCTTCAAATGGCAGTCTTTAACCATCCTGAGTATTTGATTATCCAATAGTATATTATATGTACTGATTGTCTGAATGAAGTGAGGAATCATTTTAAAGATGTTTTCTTTAATAATTGCTCTAGCTTGTCTATTTTCCCCCTAACTTGTCATGTTTAGAACTGAATATAATAAAATAGCTATGTTGTCTAGGAAGGGTATGTATTAATTCCTGTCTCCATTTTTATAGACTCTATGTTTCTCTTACTATTGTCTAATTTCATTATTGTCCCAAGACATTGAATTATATTGAGCTTGCAGTCCACTAAAACTGCTGTATTTTTCACAAACTTTTATTCTAGATGCCCATCTTTTGTTTGTGGATTCTATTTCTTTGAACTGAACCTGTGAATGTTTTCTTGGGCCTTAAATAAAAAAAAATGAGTTTTAGTTCTTAAGAAAAAGACATAAAGCTTTATAGATACATTAGGACAATTATTTAATAAGCTTGAAATTTAAGAACCAAAATTCTGTCTGTGCTTTGAGTTGATACACTGTCATCTGGTATTGATATGTTGTCTATTTAACATTTCAACCAAGAAAATTTGCAAGACCACATGAACGTAAATAAAATCATCGACCATCATGTAAGCATCTCAAAAGCATTTACTATCACTAGGCATTCCATTGATCAATTATAAAATAATAAATAATAATAGTAATAATAAATATTTTAAGGAAAATATGATCATTTTGTAGTCCCATATTTATTTATCATGGAATTTAGTGATAAGGAATTTCTCTGGAATATGAATAATGTTTATTGATTCAAATGTGATTATTTGATCATTTTTAAAAGGTCAAATCAAAGAAGTAAAGTTGGAGAATGTTTTATATCTACAAAAATTAAAAGCTAATTTTAAATGATTATTTAAAATTATGGTACATGTTTCCTCCCAGTTCCTCCCAGTTTTCTATGGGCTTGATTCAAAAGTGGAAGGTAAAAATCATATAGATCATGACAACTTAGAATATAGAACTAAATCTAATAGAATGAAATTTATTTAGGACAAATGTGGCTTTTCACTTTGATTAAAAATAATCAACTTTGCAAATACAAGATGGGGAATGTTAGGAATAGGTAGTAGCTTACATAGAAAAAAAAAAGATCAAAGGGTTTTCATGGTCTAAAAGCTCAACATGATTTAGCATTTATTTGGCAATTGTGTAATCAAACAATCTATGTAGCCAAAAAAAGCTAATGCTTTGGAACTACATAGATACCAGGAATAAGATAATCATTTTGCTGCATTCTGGGGCTCTGGATGCCACTAAAAAGACTAAAAAGCTGCAAATACTCTAAAAGAGAGTAACTGGCATGGTAATAGACCATAAACACATTCCTTATGAGCATCAGTTGAAGGAAAGTACATTTAGCCTGAAGAAAGAAGTTGCAAAATGTGAGATGACAATTCTCTTAAAGTATCTAAAGAGCAGTCAAGTGGGAAAGGGATTCGGTTTGTTCTGTAAGAACAATAAGATCTGCTCTAAAAGAACCAGTAGCAATGAGTAAATTGCAATGAAACAAATTTAGTTTGAAATTCAGAAAAAAAATTTCTAATAAGTAAACCCATTCATAAGTGGAATGAATAGATCTCCCAATAGGAACAGGATTATATTCTGGTAGGCTTTTTTGCAGATGCATTTTCAGTTATGTTTTGGGATCAGTGACTTCTGATTTCCCTTACAACTCTCAGATTCCAAAATTCTATATTAGAGAATACAATCTTTCAGTTTAAAAATGTATTTTAAACAGACTTCTTTGTAGGCAGTTGTATTTCTAACCTTTAGGCAAAACTATTCCATGATAATATTAAGTTTTCAACTATTTTATTTATGAATTAATCTCATGCTTCCTGACTAATTTTAATGATTGATTGGTTTATATATCTCCCAAATTTCAATTCTGTATATCTGAGTACATACATACTCAAAGACATTGCTATTGGTAGATTTTAAATGAATATCTTGTAAGGCTACTGACAAGTTTGCATATGCAAAACCAATCTCTAAAATACATTCAGGATAATCCCCCAATATTTGAACAGGATGTCATTTAATTTCTTAAATTTAAAATGAAGTCTTTAATGTATTTTTAAAAAAGCATTTTGAATAAACTATGAATA
The DNA here is from genome assembly GCF_016432865.1 of Antechinus flavipes. NCBI lineage: Eukaryota > Metazoa > Chordata > Mammalia > Dasyuromorphia > Dasyuridae > Antechinus > Antechinus flavipes. The sequence goes on from NC_067403.1 coordinate 54,642,396, forward strand.
TTAAGTGTTAATTGACATACTAAACTCACTAAAAAGTTTTTGCCATTCCTTGAAAATAGTAACAATCTGCTTTTATCTTTGATTGATTGTCTGTGAATGTTCTATTGGAAGTATGGTATATCTCACTGTTTTAATGTTAATATAAATTACTAATGCATCTAGAAATTTTTGAAATACTTTTCATGGTAGAAATGAAGATTGACTTGTCTTGCATGTGATGAGAATATAATACGAACAAACTTTATATTTTGTCCATATCATATTTTAATGATGAGAAACAATTCTATATTAATTTCTACAAAGTATATCATTTATTGTATAGCTTTTCTTTATTAATAGTATTTTATTTTCCCCAATATACAAAAATGTTAGTTTTCAACATTCATTTTTCTAAAATTTTGTGTGCTGTTTTTCTCCCTTCCTCCTTTTCACTCCCCTACTGCCCCATGAAGTAGCAAGCAGTCTGACATAGATTAAATATATGCAATCCTTTTCAACATATTTCCATATTTAAGACATATTTTCTTAGTGAAAATATGATAATTTTGTTAGGAAAGTACATTTCTCAAACTGACTTTGAAATATGTTGTTAGTTTTTAAGAAAGTACATCTTTGGAATGATAGTGTTCAACTGAAGAGAATCAATGGTTATATTAGAAATATTGTTTTTGTCTTTTATACATGAAAACAATGTTATCCACTGTCAATGCGCCATTGTCCAAAGATGATTGGTTTGGTTTGGTTTGTTTTTTTATAGTAATGGTGTATAGTTACCAAGCTCCCTCATCCAATCCCATTGAGGTCAACTAAATATATTGTTGAAAACAAAAGCAGTATTCTCAGATCCCATTATGTCCAATATATAATTCATCCACAGAAAATATCTGGATTTCTCCCAGCCTCAGTTTTCTCATCAGTAAAACTAGAAGAAAAATAGTGTCATCTGTTCTCCCTGTTGAAAAACTTGAGTGTACAACACGCTGTTCTGGCTTTCTGGATAAAGTAAAGAATAGTTTATAAAAGATCTGGTCCCCGTGCCTAGGCAAAGAATTCTGAAAACATTTTTAATCATTTACAGAAAAAGAGTTTGCCACTTTTCAAGGGAGAGAGACATTCTGTAAGTGCCCGCGTAGCCTTAAGGCAGTTTGTTATTTACACAGAGGTATGAGAATCATAGCTCTTGGCAGTGTTTAACATTACTAATGAATGAATAAGCACAGTTTTTTAAAAGTCTGTTTCATCTGAAAGATGTTACACTCTTCTTATCAATACTGAGGAAAATGCTAGCCTGTGGGGTCATATTGCTTCTTTTATATTCAGTCATTTTTCATGAAGGAAAACACTCAAGAGCAAAAGGAGATGATGAATGATTATTGCAAACAACCAAAGGTTTTTATTTTGTTGTTGTTATTTTAAAACACTGGCATCATTTAAAAATATGATGCATTGCCAAGCCCCTTCATTAAAATAGCACATTGAAAAATGAGATTGAGAAAATAGTTTATAATATTAGAAAGCCGTAGAGGAAGTCTTTCCCTGTGCAGTGAGTACAATGAGGCTCAAGACCCCTTTGTTTCATTATTTAGGAGGTTACATTAACTTTTTCAGGCCATCCTATTGTATCTAAGTACAGTGGTATTTTAGAAATAAGCTAAGAACAATGGGGGAAATTGCAAAGAGACAGAGAATTAGCTTGATATATTCCTACCAATGACAGCAGCCCCAAAAAATGCATTAAAAGGTGGGGGATTCCACAACTCCATTCCTGGTGTTCTCCAATAAAAGGTAGGATGACCATTTATTGGGTATGTTAAAAAAGAAATTCTTTATAAAGTATTCATCCTTTCCAAATATAAAATTCTGTGCTTCTTCTATCTGAGTAAAGTACCAAATGATAAAAGTGAAAGAATATGTTAAGATATTGAGGAGAGCCAATTTTTAGAGTCTACACAAAAAATTTATGGAAATATTGAGATGCTATTCTCTGCATAAGAAGGCATAAAAAGATTATCTTTTATATCCTAGCTTCTTAAACTTTCCTTCATGACCCCATATGGAGTCTTGCAAATGAATGTAGAGTTCATGAAATTATGATTTTTTATCAGTAAACATTTGATTTGTATATCTATTTTATATACCTCTATACCTGGGGTTATATAAAAATTGTTCTGGGGCAAAATTATGATTTTTGGATCAAATTATGATTTTCTGGGGCAAAATTATGATTTCTTATCAGTAAACATTTGATTTGTATATCTATTTTCTATACCTCTATACCTGGGGTTATGTAAAAATTGTTCTGGGGCGAAATTATGATTTCTTAATCAAATTATGATTTTCTGGTGCAAAATTATGATTTCTTAATCAAATTATGATTTTTTGGGGCAAAATTATGATTTCTTATCAGTAAACATTTGATTTGTACATCTATTCTATATACCTTTATACATGTGATTATGTAAAAATTGTTCTGGGGCAAAAAAAATAAATGGAAAAAAAGTTGAAGAAGCCCATAACAAGATTTAGATTGCATTTCTCTGCTGTTATAAATACTTAGTTTCTTAGTTTCTTATTACCAAATTAGGACACCAGGAATAAAGTCTCCATGGGTTAGCCAGTGCAGTTATTTAGCATCATAGGGCTTAAATACAGATATGGAAAGTCTAAAGGAAGTTATCTATTGCTGATCCAATCTGTCTATTATTATTGTCTTACCAATGAGTTTTGAACAGAGATCTTATAGGGTCCAATTAGTATGAAAAGGTTTACCTTAAAGAATACAAATTAGTTGATCTGTTTCAATCAATTTTAATTATGTTGGCTGTATTCCTGACTCTGTAAAAACCCTTTGGAGATAAAAAAAAAAAAAAATGCTGGTATCAATATAGGATAGAGAAGTCTATTCCACAAATAAGAAATGGGTCAACAAACTTGAGAAAATAGAAAAAACACCATAAAACTATCTTGAGAAGATTTAACTGAGAGCAGGAAGTAAAAAGTCAAAGACTCAAGCAATCCAATTAAAGTGGGAGAGTGGGAAAGGAGAATGTCAACTTGGACAAAATCCTGGTCTAAATCCTGTACTGAAATACCAGGTCAGGCACAATCTAAATTATCTAAAATATTAGGAGGAAAATGCCCATGTAGAACCCCAAAAATAGTAGAAAATGGGCAAACTTTAGTAACAGTACAGGACCAGACAGAGGGAAGAGTAATTAAGAAAGAATTCTGTCTCATTCTGTTTCTGAACTTGGAATAACAACATTAATGGAAAAATAGTGTTCAACTTCATAATTTTCTCTTTAATATATAGCCTCCTGTGATGTTTTCTTGTAGCATCCAGTTGTAAGTGAGAGGCAACTGTGATATCATGGATAGAGAACTTACCTTACAATCTCAAAAATCAAGTTCAAGCCTGCCCTGGACCTAAAGACTGGTTCAAAGTAAGTCACATTTTAAAAAAACATTTTCTCTAGGAAAATATCTATTACTATATGTTACTTTAAAAGTAGCAGTCTTCATGGGCAGAAGTTTCTTCATCTATCAGCTTCTTACATAAATGAAATCCAAGATTTGGTTACTATCCTAAATAATTGTCAAGCCTTTTAAGCTTTCTAGAACAATATATAATTTTAAAGGAAATTATATGCTTTTTTTATCAAGACATGCAGGGAATTAAATTTTGGAAAGGAGAACTAGGGCAGATAGTTGAAAACATACAAAAATTGCTAAAGATGCATGATCTAAGAATACATAATGGTCAATAAGTATAAAATAGCTTAGTGGATTCAGTAATGGTTGACAAATAATGTAGACCCATGTGCTACTTACCTATTTAGAGACAGTAGACAGAGACTAGACCTGTTCAAGTCTAGTCTTGATCACTTACTAGCTATAGGAGCCTGAGCAACTATTTAACCTATATTTGCCTTAGTTACCTCAACTATAAAATGGAGATGATAATGCTTGCTAGGGTTGTTCTGAAGATTAAGCTAAATATTTGTTAAAAAATAATATTAAGCACATCCCAAGTGCCTGACACATAATAGATGAAATATATATCATTATCTTCCTCTTCCAGAATCTTAGTGAGAAATATATAGTTAGTGAGAAATATAAAGAGGCAAAAGTTATTCATGAATATAAAGTGGTGCATTAGAATATAATATAGGAGAGTACAATCTTCAAGATAAATAACGATCATTGTATCAAGTTAATTGTGTAATGAGTTAGAATTTAATCACATCAATTGGACTATAGGCTGGTACTTTTTTATAGGTAAAGTTGAGCTCAGACCTATTTCGAGAATGAGAAAAGTGAGACCTATGTGCAGTTTGATTATCATGGGTAAACATTCTTAATTTGTAAAAAGGAGAACAGATGGGAACTTAACCTATATCCAAAGATAGTTATTTCCCGACCTCATTTTTGAATTAGAATCTTTTGGGTATCTTGCTGTGTCTTATTTTTTTCATGATGCTTTTAAAGATAAATTTGAAATTTTGCATAGTATAAAGGAAAAAATGACAGCAGATAAAACACCAGTCTTGGAAGATATACCTAGTTTTGAGTTCTACTGCTGATATGGATCTTCATGCAAATCTCTAAAACAATAAATTACTGAGGACTTGTCAAATTACATGAGTGGAGGGAGTTTTCACACCAGGGAGTTTACCATCTGGTGAACTTCAGTCTTAAACAAGAGAAGAGAATTAGTAACAGGAGGAGAAGACAAGAGAATATATTTAAGAAAAAATCTATTTAAAGAAGATTAATCGGTCAAAAATCAATTATTAAGTGCTACTATGTGCCAAGCACTGTGTTAAGCACCATGTATTTTTTGTTATTCTCTTTATGTAGAGATACTCTGGATTATCTGGATACTTGATTACGCACTATTGAGTAGTGTATTATATTCTATCTTTGAATTGTGAGCCTTTGGAGAGTATGTCCTCTGTCCCCTGAATCCTTATCCATCTTGCCTGATCTATAGTCAGGATACTCTAAATTACCACTAGAGGTTTTTTATTTGTTTGTATGTTTTTGTTATGTATTTTGTTTTGTTTTAATTTTTAGCCTTTTGCATGTAGGTCACTGAACAGATAACAAGCCTCCTTTCCACATGTTTGATTCCTTCTGCTGACCTTGGCAAACTATCTCTCTGTTACCTAACACGACAGAAAGTAATACAGTCAACTGGGTGGAAGTAGTCTTATAAAAACAGGATGGAAGTATGGGGATTAGGAATGAGAGGAGTGAGATCCCAGTGACTATTGGTGGAAACAGTTCATCGGTACTATTTTTACTACAATCTCTTAAATGATGCAGATAGGAGATAGGATATGGTTGTGTATAAAGTGGTAGTAATGTTTCTTTTAGTAGGAGTTAGAAAACTTTTTAGTAAAACCCCTCTAACATGAAATTTTCTTTAACCCTTCCCTGATTGACCAATTGCCATCTGTTGTATAACTGTACCTTCTAAACCAACTTTGTGGTTATCTTTGTTTTGTTTTTTTTTATTTTTGTTTTCCCTCAATAACATTTATTTTAATACTTTTCTTTATAAATATTGAGTTTCATATTATTTTCCTTCTTCTCATCCCTCCCCTACACACTGAAAACTCTAATGATATATCAATTATATATGTGAAATTGTATAAAGTATCTTTTTGTATTTCATATTTCAAAAAAAGAAAAAAGAGAAAATTGTACTTCAGTTTGCAGTTAGAGTTCATCAATTCTCTCTCTCTGGAGAGTAGTCTTTTGGAATGGGCTTGAATCACTATATTGATCAGAATAGCCAGTTCTTTCACAGTTGATCATCACTACAAAATTGCTGTTGCTGTACACAGTGATCTCCTGGTTCTTCTCATTTTGTTTTGCACCAAACTCACAATGATTCCTTTCCCCCTCCAAAAAATAAATCATCCCTTATCATTTCTTACATTACAATAGTATTCCATCACAATCATAATACAATTTGTTCATTCTTCAATGGATAAGTTCCTGTTGATTTCCAATTCTTTGTCTTCACAAAAGAACTGCTACAAATAGTCCTTTTCATTTTTCTTTCATCTCTTTGGGTTACAGAAAGAGTAATGATATTGCTGTATCAAAAAGTATGCACAATTTAATTTGAATGATGGGATCAATTTATCATTCCACAAACAATTTATTAGCATACTTATTTTCCCTCATCCCTTCTAACACTTATCATTTCTGATAAATATGAAAGGGTGCCTCTGAATTTCTTTAATTTGCCTTTTTCTAATCAAGAATGATTCAGTGCACTTTTAATGTGATTATACATAGCTACAATTACATTTTTCCTTTTTATAATAGCTTTTTATTTTTCAAAATACGTGGAAAGATAGTTTTAAACATTCATCCTTGCAAAACTTTGTTTTCCATATTTTCCCCCTCCCTCTCCACTTCTTCCATCCCTAGACAGGAAGCAGTCCAATATAGATTAAACATGTGCAATTCTTCTAAACATATTTCTACATTTATCATACTGCACAAGGAAAAATCAAATGAAAAAGGGAAAAAATGAGAGGGAGAAAAGCAAATAACAACAACAACAAAGGTATAACTACTATGTTGTTGATTTACATTCAGTCACCATAGTACATGATTCTCTTCATCACAAGTCTATTGGAATTGGCCTGAATCACCGCATTGTAGAAAAGAGCCAAATTCAGCACAATTGATCATCACATAATCGTTTTGTTGCTGTGTACAATGTTCTCTTAGTTCTACTCACTTCACTCAGGGCTGTTCTCTCTTTTTCTTTCTCTTTCTCTCTTTTTCTCCATTTCTCTCTCTCTCTCTCTCTCTCTTTCTCTCTCTCTCTCTCTCTCTCTCTCTCTCTCTCTCTCTGTCTCTATTTTGTGACTCAAAAATTTTATTTGAGATGTTATTTTGAAGTTGTTTGGAGGGGAATGTTGGGAGGGTTTAACTCCATAGCCTGTACTCTGGCATCTTGGTTGTGGCTCTATGGTTTCCTTTAATCCAAACTTTCTCTTGAATCAACCTTGTATATGCAAACATAAATACATACATATATATATATATGTATGTATGTATGTATGTTTACACACATACACACACCCTCAGTTCCAAAATCCAAAGAATTCTTTCTTCATTGGTAGAAAGAAATACCCTATTCTGGTGAGGAGGGGCTAATTCAACAATAGTGTGAGAACTACAGTCAGTTTAGCATTCTTTGACCTTTCCTTGTGACTCCACAAGCTTTAAATTCTTTCAATCCCCTACTCTCTGGTTGCTTCTATCTTCCAGCAATAAGAAGGATGAAATAGGGGGCCTCCTCACTGCAGGTTGTTGAAAGAAAAGACTCTAGAAAAAGCCTCCTTGATAGGCACTGGCAATTTCCATCCCAATATTCAGCTTGTTATATTGGAGACTTTGGAGAACTTTTTAATGAATGAGATTTAGGACTTTCTTTTTGCTGAATTGCGTTACCTAATTTCATAGAGGAAAGCTCCTCCACTCTGTATTGCCTGATTGATATTCTCCTTCTCTAATTGCTGTTTTTCTACCAATTCAGGTAAATTGATTTTCATGACTAAATATTAGGTGTGTTAATTGTGCAATTGGTATTTGATGGGGAAGAGGTCCAGTCTTAGATATCAAGTTTAGACTTCTCTTTCTCCTCCATAATTGAAAAAATTATCATAAGTTTGATCCTGAAAACCTCATTCTCTAGAAAAATAATGTTTAAGGGAGTATGTAGATGTAACTCTAACCTGATAGCTCTCCCTCTCCAAGAACAGCAGAGTAGCAAATCTCTACCCACCTATTTTCTCTTCTTGGCAGGAATTAAAGCCTTCTTTGGTAAAGGGTGTGTGTGGGGAGGGGGGGGAGAAGCTAGAGATATCTACTCTACTTCACTTTGAATCATACAATAGGACCTCCATAGTATATGTAGAGGAGAGCTCTTGCAACACGTGGACTTCACTATATGGGGGATCTCATAATATATATGCTATCTATCCATATATTTATATTTATGTATATATACACATTCACACATACATGTATTATACATATAGTCTTTATTTTAGACAATCATAAAGAATTTTTTAATTAAACTGTAATAATCACACCTTTCTAAATTAATAACGCAATATCCCTTAAAATATAAATTTTACAAAAAGCTACATTTAATAATATTTTTCTCCCTGAAAGTGTTGTAGTTTAAAAACTTGGTCACCAGAAGTCCATTCATTTGTAATTACTATTTTTGTCTCTCTTGATCATCTCAAGCACAAGTGACCAGAAGAGTGAAAAGGGGAGAAAGAATCTAGCTGAATTTTTTCCTGACATAAATGTTGTTGATTGATGCCCTTGGACATGAGCTGGCCCTCCTAGGGTACAGAGTTTGAAAGAGAACAATCTGCTTGACCCTGTTAGGTGTAGACTCTGCTATTTGTTACCTACATAACTTGGACAAATAACAGCCTTTCTGGACCTTAAATTCTTCATCTGTAAAATGAGGGTGTAACTAGATAACTAACCCCTAAAATCACTTTCATTTCTAATATATAAATTGATGAGGTCCTATAGATAAAAAAAATAATTTTTGTTTAGTTTAAAAGTGAGACTGTCTTTCTTCTCATCTGCTCTATTTTTATTAATTTAGATTCCTCTGATTTGGAACTAAAGATAGTCTTCCCCTCCTAAGTGTAAACCTCTCTAATTTTAACCATTATGAAATATTAAATCTATTTTAGTTCTCCCAAAACACTTTGGATAGAAAACTCCCCCTCTCCCAAAGCACACGCCTTCTTCACACTATTGATCATGTATTGTCTTTTGATTGCCCATGTCTCTGTAAGGTCCTCAATCCTGGCTCACACGCTTCAGTGGAGACTGCCAGGACCTAATTGTATTCCTAATAGCCCCTGAGAAGAATGCAAATTGTGCAGCAATGAAGCTGGGATGAAGGAAGTCTGGAAGTGATGGAGATTTCTGGGGCCTTTTAGCAAATGATAGACAAAGCTCTGCTGACTCAGCCATTAGCTGGGTTTATTGATCCCAATGCAGTTCACTGAATGCAAAGCCAGAGTCCTTGAATTACATTACTTGTTAGCTGTGTGACAGTGGGTGAGTTGCAACCTCTCTGTACTCCAGTTTCTTCATGGACAGCATGAGGAGGAGAGACTGGATGGCGGGGTAAATGAATAGAAAATCAAAGTATTTTGAGGAAGGAAAAACCATTCTTGACATGGAAATAAGAGAAGGCTAGAAAGATTGTGTCGGAGGTTTCAGGATGGAATCTACTTCAAAACTTTCTCCAAAGACAATCATACTGTTGTACATGTCTATATTCAATGCAAACAATTATCTTCGCTCAAAATTATGATGTATTCTTGTTAGGATTTTTACAAGATGCGAAGACAGTGAAATTGATAGAGACAATAATTATCTAATTTAGCTAGATAGACTTAAGGCTGTTCCATTATTATGATCCATTATATATACACATTTTAGATCTATATTACCTTCGATCTAATACAAATATATAGAAAAATATTTGCCACTGTCTATCTGTAACATGGTTTGGGATAATGATAACAACAATAGCAATGACAGCAACAATGAAATAGAAAAAGTTTGCAAAGTACTTAATATATATTGTTTCATTTGATTCTAGAATATATCTTTCTAACTTAGTTGCCTCAGGTATACATAATAATAGATTAGATATTATAAAACCTGGTCCTACTTATCACAAGAGAACTCCTGAGGACAAATAAAACATTGAAACTTTGAAAGAACTTTGCAGTTAATGGAATAATAGAAATATGAAGTACTTAATGATGCTAAAACCAATACAAAGTGAATGAAGGTCAAATAGGTTATTATCCTATTGGGACGTCATGCCCCAAAATTATTGGCTTAAATATATTCAATTTAACTCAGTTCAACTATTATTTAAGTTTTTACTTTGTATTAGACATTAGGGGAACCAAGGCAGCAGAAATTAATTGGTCCCTGTCCTCCCAATGTACATAGATATGTAAATGCATGATGAAGGGAGAGGTACAGAAGTGCTTTACAGTGGGGATCACGAAAGGCCTCAGTAGGAAGCTTAGTTGGGATAATATCCCCTATTAGAATGATGGAGTAAAGCCGTATTAATATCCAGCGATGGCATCAAAGACATATGAACTTTCTGTCTTCCTTGTTTCAGATGAAATATAAGAATTCCTTCATCTGTTCTTTAGCATGTTTTAAAAATCATTGCTCACAAGTTCATTTTTTTTAAGTTAAGAAAAACTAATGGAAAAGTACAATCTCAACTTCTTGGCCTGAAACCATATAACACTGCTTTTCAGATGGGAACAGAAGAGGAGTGAAAAATGTGATGATCCCTTAATACCCATAAGCTCCTCTAACGGAGATGTGGTGGTAATTGCTTTTTATTTTTTGTAACATCTCCTGGAAATGGTAATGCTTTCAAGTGAGGATCAAAGAGAATGACCTACATAAGGAATAGATTGCAACATGTAGTTACATTTTTCATCCTTTGTAATATGGTACTTGCATCCATGCTTCTAATAAGGAACACCGAATAATGCTCATCATTTTTTAAAAAATGAGTTGTCACTAAGGTCAGATGGTATACTTGGAGATTGAAAAGAAAGATGATTTGGACCAAGGTGTTAATGCCAGTAGATATATCAGTCATCACATATCATCCTTGTCCTTTTAAAGGCACTAAGACCAGAAAGCTTTCTATGGGAACAAAAAAAATAACACCATACAAAACCATATTGCCTGCCACAGAAGCTGCCGAACTGGGGAATATCTAAATGGTTTCTTATTGTAAAAAATCATTAGTGATTAAGGACACAAGTACAGGCAGAATATTAGAAAGAAAAAGTTTCCTTATATAAAAATGTTTGCTTGAATTTGGCAAAACAGGTTGTTTGCTATTTCTTAAATTCCTACATCACTGGACCAGTGAAAATATTTGACAACTATGACTCTAATATCCATTATTTCCTTTCATCAAGTTCAGAATGGGTAATCAGTTAGTTATACAAGGCACAACTCGATCCTCTTCCTAAGAAGCACTATAAGTCATAGGACTTAGAGCAAGAAGGAGCTTTAGAAATCATTCACTAAATGCCCTGATTGTGTGGACAAGGCTCTTAGGGAGGCGAGGTGACTTGCCTAAAGTACCAAAGTAATATATAGCAGAGATGGAATTTGAATCCAAGCCAGTGTACCTTCCAATTTATTCTACAATAGGTCCAAGCTGGTCTTTGTCCCATGGCACTAACTTATAAGGAGGAACCATTTCCTATCTGGAGATATGTTTATATGTTTTCTTCCCATGCTTTTCCTGTCCTAACCAAGCTATCTTGTTTCACTATGCAGTGCAAATCCTCTTTCCAGGGTCCCATCATCGTTTTCCCCTCCCTGAATACTTTTTTCATCAGCCCAAAGAATAGTGGGGACCATCCCTCCTTTCCCCAGTCCTTTGGATTTGCTTTCTAAGTGAAAATATATACAGTTAGATCTCTAACTAAACCATATTTCCTTTTAAATGCTTAATGGCCATTTGATGAATTAAATCCTTTGAGCTAAAAAATACAATAATATCATCCCCAGAAACTTCCTCAATTTATAGGCAAGAAACCTAGACTTCTGTAGAAGAAGTGATTCACCTGAAGCCATGCAGACAGAGGAATGATGCTAATTTAAATCTGAGTCTCTGGGTCTTGTGTAAGTCAATGTATTTAACTTCAAAGCTGAGCAAAACTAAAGGACTTTGAGAATAATTCTTTTTTCAGAAGCTAGCCTCAAAGTATGCTGCCTATTTTAGAAGTGAACCCTATTTTAATGTGAACCAAGGACTTCAATAAAATTGCTCAAACCACCATTTGTTCCATCAAGTGACATTTTGCTATGGGTCTGTACATTGTACAGATGTTTGTCACAAGCCCAAAATATACATATATAATTATGTCTATTTTTCTATCTATCTATCTATCTATCTATCTATCTATCTATCTATTTATATCTTTCTTTCTATATCTATATCTCTATAATCTATCTATATCTATCCATACATATCTATAGTTATCATCTATCTATCTATATTATGTAAGTACCAAACTACTCTATAGGGCAGAGCTATAATGTGGTGAGGATCTCATAAACCATGACTACACTGTATATCCACCAGATTTCTGAGAAATATTATAGCCACACAATTCAAAGTATTTTTGCTTATTATTTAATATACTGCAATATAAAATATTATAATGTACTTGATAGTTATTTCATATTTTAGCACCTGTGTTAATTCCTGAGTTAAAAAAAATAAGACTCCCCTTCATTCTGTTTAGCGAGACTAACTGGAATATTAACCACTTATAGTCAACAATAATACTTTTTCAACATGTCCATCTTTTTTTTTCTTCTTAGATGGTAAGCCTGTTAAATACCCTGGTATGATGGGGAAAATTGCTCAATCTGGAATCATGAGAAACCTGGACTCAAATCCTGTCTCTGACAGAATTTCTGTAAGAGCAACTCTGAAAGCTTAGGGAGACCATTTAACTTCTGAATGCTCTCAGGCCACTCTTTAAAATAGTAATACAATCAAGTTACTGATTTGTGTCCATAGAAAGAGTTTCCAAAATGAAAATTCTAAACAACAATATGATCTCAAGTCATCCTGACTCCAGTCAGATGCTCTATCCACTGAGCCACTTTGCTGTCCTTTGGAAAAAATCACTGAGTGCACTTTCTTTGGCTCATTCTCTAAATCTTTATATGTTGGCAGTATGATATTAATATGAGACAGATTTCAGAATATATTTAAAAACAGAAAACTTATAAAAGTGGTAAAAATAGCCAGTTTACTATTAGTTCTTAATAACTTGTCTAGATCTTTTTAAAGATTTTTTCTAAAATATTTCTACCTTTCTGTATAGAAATAGAAAAAATGCATTAAATTAAAGCTTTTTTTTCCTTTAATTCTTTATTTGGAATTTTTTCAGACTAAACATAGGGCAAATCATACAAAGTAGGGGGGAATGATTAATATTGAATGTAATGCTGATGGCAAACATGAATCTTCACACTTATCAAAACTATTTCCATCTTCTTCAAGAGCTCACGAAATATTCCCTCTATTGCACATGTCTGGACAAGTAACTTTTCAGTTCAGAAGCCTGTAAGAGTTCCCTTTTTCCTTTAATATGAATTTTTAAAAACCACAATGAATAATTCCCTCCCCCACATTATGATTAAAATTTATTTTTCTAACTTTATCATTTTGAAGTACTGTTTAGAATTGTATATAATATTTTAGAGTTCTGAAATTGAACTCAGGAGGACTGAATTCCAATCTATCTCTAATACTCATGAGCTGGGCAAACATGAGCAAATCTGTTAAACTCTCTGAAGTGTTAAACTCTCTGAACCTCAAATAATTTTTAAACTCTCTATTAAATATAGATGGTTTTCATTCTGAATCAATAAGAGGATTTCCTATGCTGACAAAATTCACTGTCACAATCCTTTATTATTTATGTATTTTAATTACTGCTATTCCTTTCCTGAAATGCTTTTCTTCTTGTTTCTGCAGATCAAATTTTTTCTCTTCCTTCAAATCTCAGTTCAAATATCACCTCATTTGTAAATCCTTTCCTGATATCTCAAGACAAAAGTGACTTTATTTTTTCCTTCTTCAAATTTTCCTTGAAGACTTTGTCTCAGTCTTTCTATTTAACTCATCATATCCTATCTTGTATTATGTTTATCTATTTGTCCCCTGAATTAACTTAAATATTTATAGACCCTGGATACCAAGAAATAGGATATAATCAATAAGAACTCACATTGCTAAAGGACTAAAGTTTTTAAAACTTTTAAAAAACTTTTTTACAACACTTTTGCTTAATGAACCCATTTAACATCACAATAGCCCTGTAAGTTTGTGTATACACATATGTGTGTATATATATATATATATATATATATATATATATATATATATATATATATATATATATTTACTATATAACTATATACTTTTTTCTCCATAATGCAGAGCTGTATGATGGTCAGGGAGGATTAATACCTCCGGTTTAAGGGCTTGCTGAGCCCTACCTGTGGCTCCAAGAAGCCGTAGGATGTGTAGCAGCCATAATCTAGTAATACCATGGTGGCAGATGGACTAACTTTACCAGGTTAAGAGTAACTGGCAGGACATTGCTGAGTTATTGGATTGTCTGCCCCAACATGCAGACTTTCCTGGCAGAATAAGTGGAGGAGAAAAATTTGTTCCAACAGTCCCAAAGGAAGCTGAAACAGGCACTGAAGCACTGAGAGCTTTGCCATCAAAGACATCAAAGGTATCAAGGTCATCCACCTCATTCTGGTCCACCAGCAGTTGCCTTGACTTTGCTCTTGCCACTGGACTTTGATGACTATGGAAGGGAGATTGAGGTTGGTGACTTTATGCAACTCTGATTCACTTACACTCAAGACACTACCCTGTGATGTCATTGATTTTCTTTGAAAAGAAAGGATGAACAAAAAATGTCAGAAAAAGTATTTGTATCCAGCTTGTTATTAACTCCAACTCTAAGATCAGCTTTTCTCCATCTGAGAGTCATAAAAATAATGCTGAAGAATCCTTTTCCTATTTCCCAAATAGTTTGCTTTATTTAAATTTATATTATTTTGTAATTAATTGCTCATTATATGTTTGGTAGAATTCACTAATAATTCCTACTGGTTCTGGAGATTTTTCATGGATAGATTGTTCATTTTTTTTAAGAATTTTTATTTCCTTGGCCAAAGTATAGATTTTTTTTTTTTAGATTTTTTTTGTTGTAGAGTTTTATGTTGGATATTTTAAGCCTCTCTTTATTAGGATTTGTAAAGTCTGTAAATAAAGTGAATTCCATACAACTATACTTGTGAAATCTATATCTCCTAGATTTTTCTCTGAGCCAGAATTGCTCCAGATTTGACTTTTACACGATCAAGACATCATTACCCATGTATGTTTTCTGTGATTTCAACACTTTCAAGAGGGCACTATTTTGAACAAATACTGTTTAAGGGAATACCAGCCAGGACATCACTGAAGCAAAATCTATTAGGTTAATTGGGTAAGGGAGAAAAGTAGAGATGATTTTAATTAAAGGTCTGCCAGCCTTTTTCATTCTAATTGCTTTCCTCCCCTCAAGGTTGCCTAGTAGGAATTTGGATAGTGCCCACAAGTTTTAAATTAAAATGAATATTTATTGGATTTGTAAACATTAATCTGGTCACTTTTACTTGAAAAGGTTCAATATACAGAGTGGATAGATTCTAGAAATCTAGAGAAATAAAAAATAGAGAATTCTAGATATACACACGAATTATGTAGGCCTTCTGGACTTTCTAGTAATTGATACCTTTGCTTGTTGACTTCTGGAAAGCTTCACGCAATGAAAAGTCTTGGCAAAAGTACCTTGGCAAAGTACCTTAATCTATTTTGTCAAGAAAATAAAATGATGAGGAAGAAAGGACAATCATTTTGAGAATTCCTTGAAATTTCTCTCCATGTGTTTTAAGTATAGATAAAAAATATGACTCATGATGTCCAGAAGAATTGGTTTCAGCAATGAAAAATTCAAGTAATTAATTAATAATACTTTGACTGTTTTATGATAGAAAATTTTCTTTAACCAATACCAAAACTCCAATTATTCTTATACTTTCTGGAATTTTAGTAGGAATGGGTGGTATATTTTTAAAAAGGTTTTTGGTTTCTGTTAGTTTTATTATTGATTTGATTAATGGTGGTGATAGTTTTCCTCATACAGATCTAGTCTTGCATTTTTTGCAGGACTTGCTGGTCACTATGTGTTGTCCTTATGATAAATTGCTATAATCTCTTTGCTAATATTTTATTTAAAATTTTTGTATCAATATTCATTAGGGAAATTGGTTTATAATTCTCTTTCTCTGTTTTGGCTCTTCCTGATTTAGATTATCAGCACCGTTTTTGTGTCATAAAAATAATTCTGAGAAATCCTTATTTTCCTATTTTCTCAAATAGTTTATTTTATATAAGTTTATATTTTAATGGAATTAATTGTCATTAAAGCTTTGGTAGAATTCACTTGTAAATCCTACTGGTTCTGAAGATATTTCATGGATACATTGTTCTATTTTTTTCTAAAATGGGATTATTTAAGAATTTTATTTCCTCTTCTGTTAATCTGAGGAATAAGATATTTGTGTAAATATTCATGCATTTCACTTACATTACCAGAATGATTGGCATATAGCTGGGCAAAATATAAGCATTTTAGAGATATAAAATTTCATATAAGTTTTGGTATGTTGTCTCATTATTGATGCATTCTCTTTGATGGAATTATTGATTGCTTCTATGATTTGGTATATGACTTACTCTGACTACTTCAGGAATACATTATTTAGTTTCCTATTACTGTTTAGTCTATCTTTCCATGGCCATTTTTACAATATTATTTTATTGCATCATGATTTGATAAAGGATGCATTTAATATTTCTGCCTTTTTGCATTTCATTGGGAAGTTTTAATGTACTAATATGAGAGCAATTTTTGTGTAGGTGCTATATATCACTGAGTAAAAGACATATTCCTTCCTATCCCCATTCAATTTTCTATCTATTGTATATAACTTTTCTAAAATTCTATTCACCTTCTTAAATTATTTCTTTATTTTGTGGTTCTATTTATCTAATTCTGAGAGGGGAGATTGAGGTCCCCCACTAGTATAGCTTGGCTATCTAGTTCTTCCTATAGTTCACTTAACATTTCCTCTAAGAATTTAGATGCTTTACTGCTTGATCCATATATGTTTAGTATTGATTTCACTTCATTGTCTATGGAGCTTTTCAGCAAGATGTAATTTTCTTCCTTATCTCTTTTAATTACATCTTTTTTGCTTTATCTGTAATCAAGATTGCTGTCCCTGCTTTTTTTTTTTTTCTTTTACTGGAAGCATAATATATTCTGCTCAAGACTTTTACTTTTGATTTATGTGTTTTTCTCTATTTCAAATGTTTCTAGTAAACATTATATGATAGGATTCAGTTTTTTAATCCACTCTGCTATTTGCTTTCTTTTTATTCTTTTAATGTATAAGCTGCTTATCTAGTGTTTGACAAACCTAAAGATCCCAACTTTTGGAATAAGATTTCATTATTTGACAAAAACTGCTGGGAAAACTGGAAATTAGTATGGCAGAAATTAGGCATGGACCCATACTTAACACTATATACCAAGATAAGATCAAAATGGGTCCATGATATAGGCATAAAGAACAAGATCATAAATAAATTAGAGGAACATAGGGTAGTTTATCTCTCAGATTTGTGGAGGAGGAAGGAATTTTGATTACATCAAATTAAAAAGCCTTTGTACAAACAGAAGGAATGCAAACAAGATTAGAAGGGAACAACAAACTGGGAAAACATTTTTACAGTTAAAGATTCTGATAAAGGCCTCATTTCCAAAATATATAGAGAATTGACTCAAGCCATTCTCCAATTGATAAATGGTCAAAGGATATGAACAATTTTCAGATGATGAAATTGAAACTATTACCACTCATATGAAAGAGTGCTCCAAATCACTATTGATCAGAGAAATGCAAATTAAGACAACCCTGAGATACCACTCCATACCTGTCAGATTGGCTAAGAGGACAGGAAAAAATAATGATGAATGTTGGAGGGGATGCGGGAAAACTGGGACACTAGTGCATTGTTGGTAGAGTTGTGAAATGATCCAACCATTATGGAGAACAATTTGGAACTGTGCCCAAAAAGTTATCAAACTGTGCAAATCCTTTGATCCAGCAGCTTTACTTCTGGGCTTATATCCCAAAGAGATCATAAAGAAGGGAAAGGGACCTGTATGTGCCAAAATGTTTGTGGCAGCCCTGTTTTTAGTGGCTAGAAACTGGAAAATGAATGGATGCCCATCAATTGGAGAATGGCTGGGTAAATTGTGGTATATGAATGTTATGGAATATTATTGTTCTGTAAGAAATGACCAACAGGATGAATACGGAGAGGCTTACTTACATGAACTGATGCTAAGTGAAATGAGCAGAACCAGGAGATCATTATACACTTCAATAACGATGGAAGTGGATTTCTTCGACAAAGAGATCCAACTCAGTTTCAATTGATCAAGGATGGACAGAAGCAGCTACACCCAGAGAAGGAACACTGGGAAATAAATGTAAATTGCTTGCATTTTTGTTTTTTTCCTGGGTTATTTTTACCTTCTGAATCCAATTCTTCCTGTGCAACAAGAGAACTGTTCGGTTCTGCAAACATATATTGTATCTAGGATATATTGCAACATATCTAACATATATAGGACTGCTTGCCACCTAGGGGAGGGGGTGGAGGGAGGGAACGGAAAAGTCAGAACAGAAGTGAGTGCAAGGGATAATGTTGTAAAAAATTACCCATGCATATGTACTGTCAATAAAAAGTTATAATTATTTTTTAAAAAACTATTATTATGAGCTTGAAAAGCATAGATAAATATTTGATTAATAAGTCCAAAGAAAGAAAGAAAACCATTGCTAAGAGCAAACTGAACTCTTTGGGACAACAGAGTTTTCAAGTTCAACAATAATTTTTTTTTGTTTCATAAAAACTGTATAAGCTGCTAAATTCTGTATAATGCTGATTGTGGATCCTTGACATTTAATTTTTTTTCCTCACTGTTTGCAATATTTTCTCCTTGACCTGATAATTTTGGAATTTCCCTACAATATTTCTTGGAGTTTTCATTTTGGGGTCTCTTTGGGGATGTTTGCCCACTATGCTGGGGGTGGGCTGGCCTAGGGCTGTGCAGGGGTTCTGAGGCTGGGAATTTACCTTCTGTGCTGGGCCTGGAGGTCTCCCAAATGGCCCGCTCTTCCACTAACCTGACGAGCCTGTCCTGGGGCCTCTTGGCTCCTGATCTGTGCTGTGGCTAAGAGCCTTTACTGTTCCCACAGACACCACTACACTGAGCTTATTCCCCTTTTACACAAGGGAGGTAAACCTTCCTGAAGTCCTTCTATGTTATCTTGGGCTGGAAAATTATTTCACTCTGACTTTATGTGGGTTCTGTTGCTCTAGAATCTGATTACAAGGTCGATTTAATGTTGTTTATGAGGGAAATTGGGGAGAGTTCTGGCAACTTTCTAGCTTCTCTATGACATCTTGATTCTACCTCTAAGTCAAATCAAAGTCTGCTTTCAGATGAAAACTTTCAGCAGTCCCGTGTTTTAAATTTTGGTGAAGCCTGAAAAAATGTTTATTCTGGTACATGGGACTTTGCTGAATCTCCCACATTTCTTCTACCTTTGCATTTTCAAACCATCCCATGCTTTCATGTCTATGTTTTCCTGGCTTGTCTGCCTGGGGCAATTCTTTCCCCATTCATGGCTCTCTCTCCTTCAGTACCAAGATAATTTTCCTAAAATGTCAGTCTGATAATCAATCATTGCCACTGCTTACTGAATAAACTAAAAGGCCTCCCTAAGCTTCACACACTCTCTCATGCACACAATATCTATCATAAAGCTTAAAGCCCAATAAGTGATCAGTAAATGTTTGTCAATCTGATTTGATGACATATCCCTCCATTCATTCATTTATTCATTCATCACTCACTTATTTTATAAGGCAGCATCTCTGTATTAGATGTATACTCTTCCCTTCCCTTATTTAACCTAATTTATATCTACAATGGTGAATTAGTTTAACATTATACTACTGTCTGCACTTAAATCCCTTGTCCCTTTGTCAGACCTCATCTCATACCTAGCCCTAATCTCTGATTGGGCCTACTTCAGCCAAATTGAGACCTCTTAAAAACTTTAGTTTATACAAAGCCAAAGCACTCCCAGGGCCATTTCCAGTCTTTTAATCTTGATCTCGATGCTGGAGCCAGATGGCTCTGGAGGGGAAAGTGATGCTGGTGACTTTACACAGCCCTCCCTCAACTTAAATCCAACTCACTTGCAAGTCAGGACCTCCCTGATGTATGGGTCTTCTTCCAGAATGAAGAATAAACAACAATAACAACTAAATAGATGTGGATAAAATTCTGAAAGTATTGACTGAGTCTACTGCAAACTGACATTATAAAAATTTAACTGGAAGCCACTGTGATTAGCCATGATAATTAGCAATCCCACTCACCATCAAAGCTATTATAATACTTTTTATTCCTCTCCAACCTCCTACATCATCCTCTAAGTAAAGAAACTCTCTTTAGATTAATAAAAAAAGATAATATTTTCCAAGAGCCCTTTTCTTTCCTCATTTCATATAACTTAGATGTCTTCTCTCGTTATCTCCTTCTTCATCTTTGTCACATAAAGATTTTTCCTTGCTGGGGACAAATATCAATAAACACCTTTTATCTCATCCTCTTCTGTCTTTTCCAACAGACTCTTTTCCCTGTCCAATGACTAGCCAATGGTCTTTTTCCCATTGCTTAACTAACATTTTCTATTCTTTCCATTTTGAAAGAAAATAAGCAGATAAATAATCATTTTATTAATGATTAACAATTAATATCATTATTTATATCATGTTAATATCATCATGTAATTATAAATATATAATGATGAATGAATAATATTTATTAATTATGAATGATTACTAATAATTAACAAAAAATCTAGCTCTTTTCCCATCTCTCTTTTTCCACTTCAGATAAAATTACATGAGAAAGACTTCTACAACTCCCCACAACTTCCTCTTCTTTCTCCCATTCTAATCTTATATCTGTTAACTGAAACTGGTCTCTGCAAAGTTATTAAAGATCACAACTGACAAATGTAATGGTCTTTTCTGAATCTTTATTGTTGATATTCTTGCAAATTTTAACACTTGTCAATCACCCTTTTCTCCTGAATACTCAAATACAAATTGATCTATTTGCAATTTTGCAACCTTTTACAAACTGAACCTTTCCTATCTTTCTGTTTTTTTTCAAAATTTTCTCCAAAATCACTACAATAAAGCTAGACAAATTTATTTGCTGTTCCTCACACACCATACTTTGTGGTTTTGGGGGCTGTTTTCCATTCCTAAAATGATTGTACTCCTTGACTTGATCCTCTGATTTGTCTGACTTATTGCATCTAAGTTTTCTTTCTATTATCTCCTACAACTAGTGTCACCTGATATTCATATATAATAGAAAAAAGATATTCATATAGATATAGATTCATATATAATTTATAAATATAGTATACATATATAAATATATTTATATTCAGTAGATAGATCACTATCCTTGCATTTGTCATGTTACATGATTTTAATAAATATATATCATTCTCACTATCCATGTATATACATATGCACATACATATAATATATACACAGTTATTTGTGTATTGTCTACTCTAATTAAGATGTGAACTCTTTAAAGAAGAGGATCATGATTTCATCTTTCTATATATCCCAAGCATAGTTCCTGGCAAATAGTAAATAATCAATAAACATATATTGATTATGCTTCAGTTTCTTTGGAAAGTTAGAGATGGAAAGTTCTCATTTTTTTTTAAACTTGAAATCTGTGTTCCATGGTAGTTCCATTCTGCCCTCTATATCTACAGAATTACTTAACTTTGGAACTGGAAAACATTAGAAAGCATCTTTAAAAATAACTTTAGAAGCGTAAGCATTGTCTAATACACATGAATTTTAAAAGATGAAAAAAATAAAGCCAGAGAAAGATAGTGACTTACAAAAAAAATACAAGATGCAGGATTTGTAACCAAATTTATTGATTCCAAGTTCAGTGGTGTCATAACTCTTATCATACTGTATTTCTGAGAGACCATAACCAAGAGAATAATGATAAAAAGAATAGAGTTGTGGAATGGTATATAATTTGAGGTCATTTCAAATCCTGCATGTTGTCATTAATGTGATTTAACCTGATCTCTCTTCTGCCTACTTAACTGAAGCCATGAGTTGTTCAGTTTTACTTCTTGCATTAGTTGTACAGATTTATTTTTCATCCAACTTATTTTTTTTTGAATGATTAAGCAAATCTCTTTCATATGTTGTGCCCTGTGAAGAATCTGTAGTACTCAATATAATGTAGTTTTTACTAGAAATATTTGTAGAAACTTTTATTACCAGGGAATATTCCTTTAGTTTTAACAAAAGAATTTTCAAAATCATAGAGAAATGCCTTTGGTGAAAACAGTTGTTTACCAGCACTTGATATCGATAATCAGTAGATGGATCACTATCCTTGTGTTTGTCAATCAGATGACATAGATGATATAGCATATATCATAATATGGAGGATATGGATTATACGTTCTTTTAGAACAGCCTTAAAAATCTTGGTTTGTTCTAGTAAGTAAAACACTTTTTTTATATAAATATATATAGTAGGGTTGTATATTCAATACCTTACGTTTGTTATATAATCATAATAATAGTATTTGCTATAAAATCTCATTTATATAATCTGATTTCTTTCTTATTATTCCAGTATTGTTATTTTAAATCAAAGCTAATCTGATCTGAGATTTTTCTCCAAAAGATTTTATATAGATGAAAAAATTGTAGTACAAGTCAGTAGCTATTGGCATATGCTCATTGGCATTTTGGGGAGGTCACAAAGAATGGAATAAATAAAATATTTTTCAGAAGAATTGTTATCTTTTTCATATCTCTTGAAAAATACGTTTTCCTCCTTCAGAATACTTGGTACTTGCAATTGTTCATTTAGAAACTATATAGCAAGTCTTAACATCTACTGATACAGATTTAGTCAGGCAATTGTGTCCTGGTTTGATTGAATCCAAATGCAATGATTCTGAATGGATCGTTATAAACATTTTGGGTTCTTTCTTTTTCCACTTCTGTTTGTTGTACTTCTGCTTTGATTTACAAATGATCTCAGGTGAATTTAAATCAGTATGTATTTTCTATGAACTCATTCTCCACTGCAAAATTTTTGTTGTTTAGTGAAGTAATATTAGTAAGCTTACATTTTCCTCCACTATACTATTTTGTAAATGAGTTTATACTCTGAACTGATATTTCTTTTGCCTTTCATGCCTCACCATTTTCAAGAATATCAAGCATTTGTTTGATGCCATGGTTTCTTCACTCTTTTGTTCTCTTCAATTTAACAACTTTTACATTGTGAAATTTAAATTTATCTAATTAATTATTCAATTAAAAGACATTTATAAAGCACTTCAAAATTTCAAACACTATACTAAGTTCTGAGATACAAAAGATAGAAAAAACATGGCAACTGTCCTCAAGAAACTCATATTGTGATGGGCAAATCAACATGCAAACACCATTATATGTTTATATGTTTAGAGAGACAGAAAAACACATAGATAGATAGATAGATAGATAGATAGAAATGATGCATTCGGTGAAGAAAATAATATTAGAATTAGCATGTCCATTTTTTGTCCTTTAGTGTATTCAGTATTTTAAAATAAATGAATTATAGATCAGAGCGGCTGTAATCATAGGGAATGTCTTTTTTTTGATGTTGGTCTTTCACATAATAAGTTGTTTCCTTTAGCCTTTGATCCAACCAGTCAACAATCCAATGAGACATGGACCAACTAATTGCAAAATGATTGCCCTATTAGGAACTAGTCATTAACCTTTAATTTGTTTTGTGACATGATTCAGTCTTCACTGTGTTTAACAACATCTTTCTCTCTTTTTGAGAGCCTTGAAATGTAAAATATAAAATATAGAATCTCAGGGTTGAAAGGTATCTTAGAATTAATCTATTCAAATCTTTCACAATATAAGCATCTTTTCTAAAAAAGAAATTTGAGAGATTATGATAGAGCCACTGTGCAAGTAAAAATTTTCCAGGATAAGTTTCACACTTAACAATATAGTCCACTGTATTACTAGACAATTCAAGTAATAATAGCTAATAGAGCTAACATTTATACAGTGTGCCATGCACTATGCGAAACAGTTTTACAATTATTATCTCTTTTCCATCTTTACTACTATCTTAGGTTAAATAATACTATTTTCACAGAAGGGGAAACTGAGGCAAGAAGCAATTAAGTGACATGCCAAGGATTACATACGTTGTAAGTCTGAGGCTAGATTTGAATTTGGGTCTTCCTGACTCCAGAATCAGCATTCTATGGTCTGCACTATCTACCTAACTTAAATTTTTTTTTTATTTTAATCAAAATATAATTTTCCATAACTTCTTCAAATCAGTACCAATTCTTCCCCCTAAAAAAACAGAATAAATTCAGTTCATTGAAATATTTGAAGACAATTATTGAGTCCTACAAGACTCTTTTGTCCATGTAAAGTTCCTCCAAATAATGACATAACTAATGATTTCAAAATGTAAACCTCCCTCCAAAAATATCTTGGGAAATATTTGTGACATCAGACCCCTAGGCAGAATTTCTAGCAGTCAAATTTTATTTTTATTATTTTTATCATTTTTTTCCTTTATTATTTTCTTCTTTGCTGTAAGAATAGTAATCTTCTCACAAATATCTAATTATCTCCATTTTGGAAGTACATGATTTTTAATATACCTTAGTAATCCTAAAGGGAAGCTACATATTGAAATCTTAATTAGAGATATGAAGCATCTCTTAAACAGAGATGACAAAGAGGAAATCAACTACTTGAATTTATCAAGAAGTAATTATGCCAAAATAATCTCACTCTTTTAATGTTTTTGGATAGCTATATATTTCAAAGGCCTTTGATATCATCCTACCTTCCTTTTCTTTTTTCCTCTTATTTTTGAAGAAAAGGTCTCTCATCTTTTCATTAAAACAAATCCTTTCTACATGAACCCTTGATCACTTCCACTCCTTTCTATTCTTGTCATTACTCCCATGATCACCTCTTGTTTCTAATCTCCAATTGTTCCTGGTATTCTGGTTTTTTCCCTGTTATCTATAAAAATCCATGTCAGCCTTGTTCTAAAAAGGTAAATTGAAAAAAATCTTATCTTTTTCCTTCTCCTCATGTAATTATTCTGTATCTCTTGTCCCTTTCACAACGAATTTTCCATATGTAAGGTGTCCACTACCCATTTTTGTACTTCATCTTCTTTCAGTCATTTAAAAATGTTTTTCTAACTAGCTTCTCTATCTCATAAATTCAGCTGCAATGTCTCTCTCAAAATCCAATGGTCTTTTTTAAATCCTCATTCTTCTTGACATCTATGCATTATGATGCTGTTGACCATTTTCTCATTTAGATACTCTATCCTCTCATTTTTCAAGATTGAGCTTTTATGGTCAAATCATTCACAATCCAAGGCTTAACTCTTGATGTGTGCCAGACTCCTTTTTGGGCCCTCTTCTCTTTTCTTTTTACAATCTTTTTAAAAATTAAAGCTCATGGTTTATTCTGATCTGATGACATCTTTTTGCTTCATCCTGGTACTAGACACATTTGCAGGACCTGATTCAAATGTGCAGTGCCAGAAAAGTCTTAATAAGTCTTGCCCTGAAGTTTCTTTTGAAATATTTTCCATTTATACTATGTTAAACTTGCATGGTTTGGGGGAACAAATGATAACTTTATACAAATCTATATAAACTTTTTCATGCTGCCTTCTGCTGTCCTCTCCCTGTTCCAATCAAATATGAGGGTTTAATTATATAGTTTGGAATCTTATAATAGAGCAAAGCTTACTGGTTTAAGAATATATTATTTGCACATTATTAGCATAAAATGTCCAGTTAAGTTACCTGATCCCATTTGATAAAGAACAGGAGATAACTAATGAGATGTTAGAGTACAATGTTGTGACTTTTCTATCCGTAAAGTTAGAAATATCAAATTCTTGAAGAGAAAAGATTTCTCTCTGTCCATATTGAAATCAAGTATTGCTTTTCCCCCCATAATCTTGTTAAAAGCATTTGTCTAATCAATGAGTATATTTATTTTTGATGATACCTTATAAGTAGATACTTAATGATGACTTTTAGAAAACTAAACAAATTTTATAAAAAAAAATACAAAAATCATAAGATTTAGAGATGAAAAGTTGTAAACATTATCTATTCCTTTTCAATCTCCTCATAAAGCTGGTATTTGAATTTTAGTGTTAAGACTCTAAATGATAATGAAAGCTTAAGTTTAGGCTTTTAAAAATTTTTAAATGCTCCCTTTTCTCCACCCCCCAATTTGATGCTCATGGTATTGGGGTGATATTTGTATACATTTCCAGATTCATTGTATATATAAGGAAATTGAAATCTGAAAAATGGCTTGACCATGATGACACATCTAAGTAATGATGGGAATGGAATTTAAAGCCAGGTCTTCCTAATATAATATTCTATTGACTCTGAGCTGACTCTATAAGAGAGGGAAGAATTAGCCAATATCATCTAAAGAGAATTGGCTTCTATCTATTTTACTTGCTCAATAATTCTGAACAAATCACTTCAACTCTCTACCTCAAGTCTTCTTCTCTGTAAAATAAACAACTTAGAAGAGATGATCTCTAACATTTCTTCCTCCCTTAAAATCTTGTGATTCAAAAATCAAAGGATATATACTGAAATAATTTACTGGTTATAGTTCTGTTTTTGAAGCTAGGAAGATAGAAATTCAAATCTTTTCTCAGATACTTGACTAGCTGAGTCATTTTGTGCAAGGCATTCATTAAGCCTCTGTTTGTCTCAGTTTACTTATCTATAAAATGAGGACAAAAATAGCCTAATAATAATATATAATAGGTCCCAGGTGGTACAGATCAAATGAGAATTTTTTTTTCAAATCTTTGTCACAGCAATTGACACGTGCTATGTAAATGCTTGTTATTGTTGATATTTATTATTTTATTGTTGTTGTTTATTATTTATTTTACATTCTGCTGCTAAGGGAATGAGGAAGAATAGAAAGTAAATGAGATAGGATTACTAACCATTGTTTTGCTTGATGACAAAATATTGGTAAAATAAATTTTTCCATTTTTTCTTCTTAAGTAAAGAAAAATAAATAAAAGGCACAACTTTTGCCAAAAATTCATCTGGGCCCTATTGGTTTTGTTTCCCCTTGGTGTTTTCACACCCTACGCTGTTTTAATTTGCACTCACTCATAGGATGCTTGGCAAGCATGAAATATTTTTCAGATGTGTGGGTTGTGCTCAGCATACAGTGGGAACTTGGTAAATTAGCTACTGGGTTCATGGTGATGGCTGAGAAATTTTATTTCACCTTTAAACATGGAAAATATCATGATCATTCTTATATATTTGCTATTCTTTTCTCCTCATTCTTTCTCTTTCTTTAAATTGATAAAAAAATGATAGTTATATCTTCTAGCATTCATTTTAGATTGACTATTGTTGAAAAATCTTGATAAAGCAACATATTTTATTTTGTGTCTATAAAACTTCATTGCTGTAGGGGGAAAATATCTATGTAGCATTCTTTCCCCTTTCCTTTTTTAACTTAGCAATATTTTATTTTTCCAATCACATGTAAATTTAGCTTTCAAAATTCATCTTTATAAGATTTTGAGCTTCAATTTTTTTTCTTCTTTCCTTCCTTCTCTCCCCCTCCAAAACAGCAAGCAATCTAATATAGGTTATACATGTGCAATCATGTTAAACATATTCCCACATTCATCATTTTGTGAAAGAAGATTCAGAACAAAATGGAAAAAGAGAAAGAAAAAAAAAAGTCAAATAGTGTGCTTTGTTCTACATTCTGATTCCATAGTTCTTTCTCTGCATGTGATCAGGATTTTCCATCATGACTCCTTTGGAATTGTCTTGAATCATTTCATTGCTAAGAATAGCTGCACCTTTCATAATTGTTCATTACAGAAGGTTGTCATTACCAAGTACCGTGTTCTGCTGGTTCTGCTCACTTCACTCAGCGCCATCAGCTCAGGTAAATCTCTCCAGGCTTTTCTGAAATCAGCCTGCTGATTGTTTCTTATACAACAATTGTATTCCACTACATACATATACCACATCTTGTTCAGGCATTCTCCAATTGATGGGTGACATTTTTTATGAGCAGAGTTTTCATTGACCAGAGAGAGAGAAAGAGAGAAAGAGAGAGAGAGAGAAAGAGAGAGAGAGAGAGAGAGAGAGAGAGAGAGAGAGAGAGAGAGAGAGAGAGAGAAAGAGACAGAGAGTGAGAGAGAGAAGAGAGAGAGAGAGACAGAGAGACAGAGAGAGAGAGAAGAGAGAGAAACAGAGAGAGACAGAGAAAGAGAGTGAGAGAAACAGAGAAGCGAGAGAGACAGAGACAGAGAGAAAAGAAAGAGAGAAAAAGAGAGAGAGAGAGAGAGAGAGAGAGAGAGAGAGAGAGAGAATATGGGAAAACAGATAGATGGCAATTCACTTAAGAATGATCTGGGGATTTTAAAAGCCTCCAACTTCAACCAGGTCATAGATTGGGTAGCCAAGAAAGCAGTACAAATTGGGGCTACATCAGGAGGTCAGTAGTAGAATATGTGATGCCTCAAGAGCCTTTGGCCTGATCAGATCATATCTTGTTTCTTACTTGGGTCCAAATGTTAGGATGGACGTAGGTAAACTGGACGCTTTCTAGGACGGTGAAAGGCTTTGAGTCTGTTTCATGATGATCAGTTGAAGAATCTAGGATAAACTAGTATAAACTTAGTGGGGACATGATAGCAGGTATTTGGAAAGATATTAAGAGAAAGGGATCAGATTTGCCTCCAAAATTGGAATTAAGAATACCTGGTGTAAATTGCAAAGAGGAAGATTCAAGGGAAAACTTTCTAACAATTAATCCCCAGCATGAAGCAAATTATCAAAGGTGGTAGAGATCATTTCCCACTGGAAGTACTTGAGCAAGGAATGAATGTCCACTTGTTGGATAAAAGATATCCTGTTCATGTATATGTCACACCAGCTGAAGACCCCTCCAACTGTAAGAGTATGTGATGATTATTCTATAAGGCTGGTTCTGATATTTTTGGTAACTTTGGAGTGGATCGTACCTTTTTTGAAGCTTAAAATTTTAGAAACTTGCCAGGACATTGAGAAGTTAAATAATTACATAGAATTACATAGAATAAAATGTTTATTGTTTTAGAAAATATGGCATATATTATAATATTAAACATAATTATATAAGCACATATGTTAATATTGATATACATATAGATATTCTTATCTATTTATAAATGTATCTCTCTATATCAATCTAGTCAGTCAGTGTGCCAGATGTAGGATTTGAACTCATGTATTCAAGTCTTGCTGACTTCAAAGAAAGCACAAAACAAATTGTCCCCCATGGTTATACTGTCCTTTTTCATGTCTTAAAATCATTATCTTTGTTCAATGAAAGAAAACCTAAGTTGCCATCTGCTATAGGAGTCTATTATTAGGCCACTCTTCCTCCTAAAATTAACTTTTTATATATTGATTTGCATGCATATTTTATCTGACAGTAGAATGAAAGCTTCTTGAGGGTATATTGTTTATTTTTCAAGCCTAGCATAATGCTTTTATATAGTAAATGTTTAATACATGCTTGTTCAATTGAACTGGCTATTTTACTGCATACTACTGAAGACATATATGTATTTTGCATCAAAAAGTGCAATTCTCATATGATTAGGTTGCATGACCCGTGACAACTTGTTTAAGACTCAATTTCTTTAGGGTACCTATATTTCTAAGTTGTTACAAGGATCATGAGGTATAAGTGTAAAATATTAATGCCAATCATATTTATTATAACAATAAAATGTTTATTGTTTTAGAAAATATGGCATATATTATAATATTAAACATAATTATATAAGC
This sequence comes from Antechinus flavipes, assembly GCF_016432865.1. NCBI lineage: Eukaryota > Metazoa > Chordata > Mammalia > Dasyuromorphia > Dasyuridae > Antechinus > Antechinus flavipes. The sequence goes on from NC_067403.1 coordinate 54,672,252, forward strand.
ACATATGTTAATATTGATATACATATAGATATTCTTATCTATTTATAAATGTATCTCTCTATATCAATCTAGTCAGTCAGTCCATAAGCATTTATTAAACAACTATTAAGTGCCAGGAGTTGTGGTAAGCACTCAGGATAAAAAGAGCATCAAAATCTCTGCCCTTAAGCAGCTCACAATCTCATAGGGGAGATAAGAAGCAAATAAATATGTATGAATAAGTTACATAAAGGAAATTATAAGAAGGAAAGCACTAGAATTAAGGGGGTTGGAAAGTAGAAAATGAGATTTTAATTGTGGCTTAAAGAAATAGTCCCTTAACAGTAATAAGGAAATTAGGCACTTGGGAAAGATTTGGGAAGAAAGGAAATGATTTCTCTTTTGGATATATTCAGTTTAAGAGGTCTATTGGATATTACTGATTGGAGGTCAGCAGAGAAATTAGGGCAGGATAGTAGATCTTAGGATCTTTAGCATAGGGATGGTAATTAAAGACAAAGTTGCTGATGAGGCTACTAAGGTCTATGTCTAAATTATCTAAATCTACCTGTATTTATATATCCCTTTTTGCATCTTTAGCTTATATCTATATTTGGAAAACAGATTTTTAAAAAGCAGACAGAAACAAATACAAAAATAGTATTGACCCAAAATGGATGTTTTGCCAGGAAAAGTTTTATTTTGACAAAAAAAATTTTTTAAAAAACTATAAAATATAGGGATTGTAGGAGTCTTCTGTTTCTCAGATTTCACTGTTATATGGGGTTTAAAGACAGAAATTCTTTACAAATAGAGATTAGTATCTTTGCTACAATTTCTGATCTTCAAGAGTTGGCTAAAACTCTATATGATGTGGCAGTATGTGTTCTAAGAGAATTGAGCCCAGACCACCATGACTGCAAAGCCAGCTCTATATCCACTATGCTGGTCTACTTCTTTTTCCTTAATGTGGCATATATTATTTTGCATCAGTGTCACTGTTATAATTTAATCAAATAA